>NC_091106.1:22887500-23187500 GCF_024713975.1 Paralichthys olivaceus
TACATGCCTGGAACAATCATGATAATTTAATTGCATGAGGGAAATGTTGAGATCACATGACGCTATAGAAAGGAGGACACACGTGTTTACATCGACTTCAGTGTTCACATTAAATTTGCATGTCTTGGCCTGCAACGTGAATAAGTAACATGCAAGAGTTTTTAATGTGCACTTCACCTCAGCGATATGTTTCTAAATGAGCGAGCCACACAGTTAGAATCCACCTCATCACAACATCACGCTCCCTCCATCATGATCTGATCACACTCCCTCTGATCGATGGGTTTTATCTAGAAGCTGCCTCAGGACATTAGTGGAGATTTAAAAGCAACACAGAAATAAACTCGTATGTCATTTAGTAGAGCTCCTACCTCCACCAAGGCCCAACAGTGGGCTCTTCCTCGACCATCCTTTCACCACGTTTTGTGCTAATCCATCCAACATTGCTGGTAGTAATGGTAGTGTTACTATTACTGGATTAGTATACTTAAGTGTGTTGTCCTGCTAACTATTAGTTAGACAAACATAACATTGGTAAAAACATGATTCTGTTCAGATAATTATGTTACTGGTTTGTTATTCAGGCCCTCTGCCTACTGGACCAACACTGCTGTCACTGAAGTTTAAAAAAGTCCAAAAAAACTCAGATCAAGAGTTGAAATCTAATTTAAGCCTGAATAAGTAATATAGTGCATTCCTACGTGTTAATTCTGATTAAATGTGATTAATATCAACATGTGATGGTGTTTTAGACTAAAAGCAAAGATTCTCGTCTTTTGGTTCATCTGCTATTCGTAACATCTCGTACTTTCAGAAGCAGCATCATTAGCATATGAGTCAGAGCACCAGAGGGCGACACATGCACCGACGTTTAGTCTCCGTGCAAAATGTGCAGAACGGAGAAAGACGGCCGACTTGCCCGTCAGGTGCTATTTACGTCAAAGTCCTGCTCTGTGCGAGTGTGCTGGTGCATGTGTGGGTGCAACCGAGATGTGAAGCATCTGCGTATTATTCCTCAGAGATGTGCTTCTTCAGTATTGTGAAACATTCTTCTGTCCACTGCGGACGCCAGAAAGAAGTTGCTGCTGTTTAACATCGTGAATGTGATGTTGCTAAAACGAGCGTTCAGCCGCACTCAGCCTGTGGATAAGGCAGCTGGTATAAAAACAATGAATAATAATCTCATTAAACTTTACACAGCTGCACTTTCACTGTGTTTAACTCTATTCATCAGCACAGTAGATATTTAGTTTTGACATAGTCACAAGTCTCCTGCCCATCACCGTGTGTGTGTGTGTGTGTGTGTGTGTGTGTGTGTTATGTGCAGTGTTTGTGGCACAGCAGTTATTTTAACCTCTGTGGGGGAAATGTGTTGAATGACTGAATCTGCAGAATGAGCTCGTGCACAGATGATCGCTCCACCTGAAGCTTCGTGACTAATTAATCGATTGTTTGTCAGCCAGCGACGCTCAGCTGGTGTGAACTTCAAGGTGAACACGTTATGTTTTTGAACACATTGTGACCCAGACTCTGCCTCTACACTCACACTTAGAGTTTCACAGAAAACATTTTACAAAAAGCACCCTACAGTATGAGAAGTTACATTATCTATGCTTGCTAAAGCGCTTCATGCTAACTTGCAGTGTTAATTTCGCTTTGAGAGAAGGTAAACACGGACTCTGACAGATTCTTGCACACCCGTTTTACTCAATTAAAAATGTGACTGTGCAAATAACATTGTTACCTGTTTACCGTCTGGACCCGCGCCTCCTGCTACATAATTAAACTACATTAAAATGGACAATACACTTTTCTTTGAGCCTCATTGAACATTTTCAGAAGCCGGGAATCAGACTGTCAGTTTGACTTTAATTAATATGTTTTCAGCTCAGGAGAAAATGAAGGAATTTCTATTTAATGAGGAATAAATTGCATCCTGTCATTGAATCATGTTGCAGATCCAGTGGTTCGACTGCGTGGTTGGCCCTCAGGTGGACCATCTGTCCAGACAGACAGATGGCCAGATGGCCTAACATATTTACTGGCCCCGGGGCCCCTGCACACAGACAGGCTGAGAGAAGAACTGGAGGCTATCCACATCAACCCTGTGCAAAGCAAATACACACAAACAGACGTTATGTCACAGATGTGCACACTAAAAGCACACACTCACACACATGGAACGTGGTTCTGTCACACAGACATTAATATCATTAAATAGTAAGAGATGAAATGAGACAGGAGCGCAGAGAACCGTAAAAAACCTGAACTAGGACTGTGTAAAGGTCAAATATGTGAATTTATCTGTGGGGGACAGACACCAGGTAATCACAGGTTATTGTTATACTTGTTATCAGCACAGACATCATATAAAGTGTTTCGTCCTTCACTTCTTAAAATGAGCAAAATCAGCGTTTGTGACAGCGTTCTGCTCAGACCGGCCTCCTCTCCGTCGTCTGACCTGTGCTCAGTCTGACTCACTTTCTTTCTCTGAGCTCCACTTGTACTTATCTCGTCATTTTCCTTTCAGTGATTCTGTTATCAGCGTCTCATCACCGCTGTCTCCGGCTCACTCTTAATAGGTTTCCCTGTGGCTAATACAGCTCCTCGTGTCTGTACACCATTAGCCTCTTTAATGGAGGCACGACCCCCATCCCCGCTTCCTTCACTCCCACTCGGCCCATCTCGAGCTCGAGACACCACAAAGGAGAGTTGATGGAAAGTGTCGCCTCTCGTCTTCTTATTCAACGTGATATTGGCGGTTACGGCTCCTCCGAGGCTCACGGAGCTTGTGCTGGAGTCGGTGACTGAAGCGGGAACGATTTGGTCGTGTTGTAGCTTTGTTTCCTCCAGCTTGTGTTTGTGATTTTTATTCAGGATCATTGTCGGAGCTGAACTCGCAGAAACGTGCAGATTTTGATCTCAGCAGCTGTTGCTCGTGTCACTAAATAGATGATAAATGAAATCTGTTTCTCCGTTTACTCAAGGATAAGACACATCTGACCAAATTTCTGAAATGAATCAGGGTCAATCGTGGCACCATCTGATGACCTGAGCCGGGATTATTTAACAAAAAACTTGTTTTCACTCACATAAAACTACATAAAACAGTTTTTATGTACAAGCTGGGCTGTAAGTGTTTCTACTTGAAAAGCTACAGCGCTTTGCATCGTGCACCTTAAATACCGAAATAGTTCAGACCGCTCTGACAGGATGTGTTGGCATTTAATTTGACGTAAAGCAACGTATGCTTCATTATCATTTTCAAAACATTAAGTTCAAAGCTGCATCGTTAATGATTAATGAAGCGGAGACAGGAGTGAACCTGAGGAACACTAAATGTCCCCACATTTATCTTCAGCATCCTACAGGCAGCAGTTTGGTGTGAATGGAAAGTGCAGAGAGCAGCAAGGTCTGTACGAGCGATGAGTGTGCAGACGTGCTGTAGTGAACGGTTCCGGCAGTGAGCACGTACTGTACAAGGAGAGAATGTGTTAATTCAGAGACTACCTGCGCTGTTAAAGCAAGATGAACTTTGTCACACTATACGTGGGTGAGTCAGTGTGATGTAACAGAAAAGTCGTGCAGGGCAGAGCTGCTGTCAGTGTCTTATTCAGGAGAGCCAGGCTGTGACTACTTCCTGGAGGCAAATCAAGTCAAGTTCATTTCAATACCGTAACACACTTTACACGTCAGGTTAAACTGTGACTCAAGATGAAATGTAAAGGAAAAGTCACATATGACAAAGGTATTGAGAATAGGAATGTAGTATTATTATTTTGTTAGTTGTAGTATTAGTATTGGGAATACTTCTAATAATACAGGAATTAAATAATATGTTTAATGTTCAACACACACACACACAATTGCAGTATTTAAGTATTCAGCCTTTACTGTTATTACACATAAATCTGTGTTGTTGTCTTTGTACTGAGTACTTCTTATGCTGTATTTATTTTTGTAAATACTTGTTTCATTCAAATATATCTGTTTATATCTACTTAACTACTTCATTGCTGCTCCTGTGGAGCTTCCCAACAAAGGTTTTTCATATGATTACAATAGTATATGAATCATTTTTAACAAAACATCTTGAATCATGAAGTTTTATCTGTTAACTAAACATCAAGCTCAATTGAACTTTGCAAGTAAACATGTTTTTAGTTTTTGTGGTCTGAGTGGTGGTAAAACAAAGAAGCCACGTAGCTTTGGAAAAGCACAAGAATCAACAAAGCCACACAACAACGGAGTTTCTCCCCTTGATTGTTAGTACATCTGAAAAACAAGAATCTGGCAGAAAAAGTTCTTGGAGTGAAAGAGAAGCTTGTGCAGATGGTCGACAGTAAATCAGACATCTGTGTAAAAGTATCATAGTAGAAATCTGCACAGAAATAACCAGATCGAGCAGATTACAACATACTTGAGGTTATGATGCTCATTAAACATTAATGAAATATGCAGTCACGGTGGTTTTCTGAATTCATTTCCAGTGCAGGCCAGAGTCTGTAAAACCATTTATTTGCTTGAAACCTGTCCTCCCAGCTGTGTCATTACATCCTTGTTCCTTTGGAGCTGTAATCACCAGGACGTCAATAATTAATGACAAACTATTCTCGTGTAAGTGCTGCACTGGAGCTGTGCTTTCAAACACACAACGTCAGTAGAAATTTGTCCAAAGTGCCAGTTAAAGGAACAATAATGCTGATAACAACTGTTATTCCAACAATCGTTTTAAAAAAGCCTCATAGGAACCGACCTGATGTTTAGAATAATCCTCTAGAAAGACTCTCCGTCCCATTACTCTGCTTTGAGACGGAAGCTGTAAGTCCGAGACCCCTCGACAGTGCTGATCCTGAGCCAGCAGAGACGTTTTGTAATCCGGCCATGATTGTTTTTTCCCCCAATGATACTATTATAGCAGAATGACATTTTCCCACTAAATCCATCGTGGTTTTTTTTGAAGTTGAAATTGTCACCATAAAATGGTTCTCAGATATAGTTGGTGCAGGGACGTCTCTCACCACCCTGACCTCCACCGCCTTGCACTCAGTCATTGGGGAATCAGCCAACATGGGTCTCAGATCTGGATGATGGAGCCACCTCTGTCCCTTCTATTGTCGATTGAATTAAACTCCCTCATTCAACGTTTTTCTACAACTGTAGAAAGTTGCACAGATTCGTCAACAAAGGCAGGTCAGTGTCCGGCAATCACAGGGTTCCTGGTTCAGTCCTCCATCCTGTCGAATGTGAAAGTGTCCTCTAAATGCACCATCAGTCTGTAAAGCTCCTTTTCCATTAGCACCCAGCAACATTTGGCTCAAATATCTCTGCAGTAGATTCTGGTTTTTATCGGCTCCAATCTGCGGTTCCTGTTGCAGCGTTATGACGTGCATTGAACGTAAAATGGTCATGATTGTTTATTTACTTTTAATTCTTTGGACCAACGTGGAACAGAGATGTTCTTTGACTCGTGCAACACTGAGAGTGAGATGTGAGCTTCTCAGTTTCTGGTGCATTGAACGTGACTCACCAGGAAAGATAAAAAACACACAATGGGAAAGATGTGTACCTGCATTTTAAAAACCTCGTACCTACATTGTTAAACTTGCTGAGTGATTGAGAAGCACAGCATAAATACAGTCCATCTCTGTTGAAGGTTTGAGGCTGAATAAATGTGACGGATCAAGATGAAAAGTCGCTTGACAACTGATGATGCTCATTAAACAAACACTTCAACATCGTCTTGATTTTTTGGGTTTGATGTAACGAAAACAACGAGGCAGACGATATTCTCTTGATTAAATTCTCCTCTTTGTTAATGTTGGTTGGTGAAATAAAAACACTGAGAGGACATTAGATTCTGTTCTTCGTGTTGCATTTTAATCAGAGCAACAAAAGTAGGAACACAGGAGAAGAAACAGGACAATGATGTATCACTCTGTCTCCTAGAAACACAGTTTCATACGCTCCATCTCCCACCTTGACACCCGCCCACATCGAACACACAGATGCACACACACACCTGCCTCCATCCTCCTCATCTCCTACCTGCCTCCCTTCTTCTGCACTTTCTCCGCCCTCCCTCCATCTACGGATGCTGACACAGTGCACTAATCACCAGCTCAATAAATCGATGGCCCCGCCGATAACCATTATTTCAAATTAGAGCTGCCTGCACCTGTGAGGAAAAGCAGCTGACACCTTCATAAAGGCCCCTTTCATTAGCGGCTATCGACCTGGCCGAGCAAGGACAACACACGCAGCGGGGGGGCCAGGAGCAGCAGGAGGGAGGGGGTGGCAACGAGAAGAAAGACACAGAAAGAAAATCCAAAGTTGTTTCCAGTAAATAAATCTTGGCTGCAAATAAATTCCCTCTGCCAGAATTTATCCTCCTTTAACAGATGGGATTGGGTTCACAGCGTCTGAGAGGCAGAATTTCTATATGTGTGTGGGCGTGTGTGTGTGTTTGTGTGCGCGCGCTTGTTTTGAGGCAGGGAGGGTTTGGAGGATGCATAAAATGGCAGCCTCTCAGCGTCTTCCCTTCCTTCCATCTCTTTCACTCCTCGATCTGTCAGAGGCACAGAACTGGCACATCGATGTGGGTCACATGTAAATCAGCGCGGCGGGTCGAGCCGGCGTTGCCTCCCCCGGCGGGATGCCCCAGCTGAGACACCATGCATCATCTCAGCTTGCTTATTGTAAGGCAGCCACTCACACTGTCGGTTTATAGATCACTTATGTAAGGGCAGACTTATGTGGATTTGGTTTTTTTTTTTTTAAGGCTGGTGTTCCCTCAGTGGCCCACAGATGGCAGTGTGGGATTGCCAGTTTAGTGCTGCTGGTCATTCGTTGTGTTGCTTGAGACAGAAAACAGGACGGTTTTGGTCAACACACACACACACACACAGCCTCGGCTTTCTCCTGAGTTGTGCACGACGATAACAGCACGTATAGAAAAAGCTCTGCAAACATTAAAAAAGGGCTTTGAGGGCCGACTGTGATGCAGGAGGAGGTTCGTTTGTGATTTACCTTCTGCTCAGCTTGAGCGGGCGCTTGGTTAATTGCTGCTCTGTGCTCACGTGAAGATGCAGTGATGCAAGAGCACAACAAAAGCTTGCTTATTCAAATGCTTTAAATGCCCCCCCCTCCCACTGAAGCATCACAAATCATCTGATACTGCAGCCTGCTGTTCACACGTTATCTCCTACAGTCAGTCCTGTTGCATTCAAACCTTCAATGCACAAACCTGGAGGAGGCAAAGAAGGAAATGTTACTGAATTGTTGACAGCTTGCTTCAGATAAAGACACTAGCTATTCCATATATCCTCATGTAAAGTCTGGAGCTGCTGCTGTGGATACACGGAAGCATCATTTCTGCTTCTGAGATGTGGATCAATGCCGTTAATCTGCCAACTCTCGGACCATTACCCGGGGATCTATCGTGGCTGTGCAGGTACAATGGGCCTGATTGACTCCAGTGAGGGAACAGTGAGCTTCTGAAATTATATTTCCTAATTTTAATTTTCCGTCGGCAGTATATGGATTTTCTTTCAGGCATCACAAAACAACAAAATTACCTCATGGGATTAGGGAGTGCCAAAACTCCATGCTTGAAGTGAACGTGCAAATAAAATGAAGTATTAAATTCAGAATTTCTACAAGAGGAGATAGTGCTGATATCCACAACATACGTTTTTCTAATCAAGGTAGAAACGTTTCAGTGATCAGTCTGTGCAGTAAACCAAGTGTCGGATGTGATGAAGTCTCGTCTCCACTTTTGGTTTCTAACACGAATAAATCACCTTAAGATGGACGACGTGTTTCCACTTTCTTCAGTCGTCCAAAAATGAAGCTGCAATATCCCAGATACAGGCGCCGCCATCTTATGCTGTCCACATCATTTGGAGTCGGAGTCTGTGCAGCGGTGATCGTGTTGTGGAGCCGTGGCTCGAGTTAGTCTCAGCTGTCTATCATCGTTATGCCCCCGGTCTATAGGTGCACAACATAAAGGTTTAACCAAGAACTCTGAGATAAAAGCAGCATTTATTCTTCTTGGCGGTGATAACCAGAAACCAATACTTTCAGGGTGAGCCCAGGTCAAAACAACAATATTCTATTTACTCAAGAAAGAAAACTCACAATCAAACCAAAGACTCCACAAACACAGGAGAAAAACAGTGCAAAAGAAAATGGTCACTCCCATGTTTCACTGTTTTTTTACAAAGTCAAGTGATACATGGAATCAAATCGATACTCAATCAGAGCCAATCAGGAGAACCAGACCCTCACACTAAACAGAACATGAGGTGGAGAAAAGCCAGAAACATGGGATTCTTCTGTTGAGTCTGTTTCTCCGGTACTTGGAGATCTGGGCATTTTGAAATTGAGGAAATTGGATTTGCAACCGACAGCTCCGCAGGACAAGCCCATGGATGTGGGCCCCTTGAAAATCCGATGTCTCGTCATTTAAGAGGATTACAAGAGAACCTGAGATGTACAGGTTAGTCGAGCACGGCCAGTTAAATAATCTGAGTAAATAGAAGCAGCAGCAGATGAATTAGACATTAAACATTTACTTTTACTAATTTATATACTCTTGTGACGATCGCTCAACATCCTTAAGGGATAATTTGGTCAAATACACTCGTGCTCCCTCTCTCTGAGATGTGAAGATTAATTTATCAGATTCATGTCTGCGCATTAAGAACAGAGCTGGAGTCGGGATGTGATTAGACCGACTCGGCGTAAAGATGAGACGGAGACATTTCTAGTTAAAGTTAAACGACAAACCAATTAGCAGGATTTTTAAAGTTGATTTAATTCCATTCTTCAGCGGAGTAACATGTTAACCTGATTCTTTATGATCAACAGTGGATCTGAGCTCCCGTGCAGGTTTCCACATCTGTGGAAAGAGTATTTTGTTTTAATCTCTGTGTAGACGCACAGTGAAAATATATGTTTAGTCCTCTTCCGGCTTTTTTGTGCCAGTTTTGCGTCCGTTGTGTCGTAAACGCCAGAAACACTCGTGGGGAGTTCTGCAGACATATTCCTGCGTTATTCTCACATGTGCTCACTCGGACATTATCCAGAGAGTTTTTTATTTGGTGACTGGGTAGCTCACGCGTCAACATATTCACTCCGACTGTAAACACAGTCTGCTTTGTTCTCGAAGGAATATATCTTCCATTTGTGTCTTTCTCTCCTTGTTTACCTCTCCCTCTGTTTTTTCTCTCCTCACTAAGCTTCCAACCATTTATCTTTATTTGAGCTGCAGAATTATAATGTTAAACATAACTCAAGCCTCTAATGGAGAGGACGACCCAGTTCCCCACTGACTGGCAATATACCAGTAACTTCATCTCATCTTCCCATGCTGTCTCACAGCTAATTTTATTGATGGCACCATCTTACAAAAGACAGGAAAATGAGTCTGTTCGATTTTCCGCAGCAATCTTGTGTAATTTTTACACCTTTCTCTCCTCTCCAAGCAGTGAAAGGGAACAGTTATTATATCATGATTAAAGGGAAACCGGTGATCGTCTAATAAGAATAGAAAAAGCTGATTAAAGTAGAGATGGGATGGATCCTTCCACGTGTCCTCGTTGCTGAATGCTGGTCTCAATGAGACATTTGTGCTGAAGGTCACAGGTGGATGAAGGAGAGAGGAGCTAGATGGATCTATTTTCAACTAAAGTATTGACATTTGTATTTTACAAAAAAGCCCAACCCCTTATGTTTACCCATAATGCATGGGTACGCATTCTGTACCATACATCACGCCACTCATGGTGGTTGAAAAGCAAAGTGATGTTTTTATTTTTCCCTGCGTCATCACTTTGGTCCAGAAAAAAAACCATTTCAACATCTACTTGATACGTTGCAGTGAAATGATGTGTATTTATGGTCCCTTGAATTTGCTTCCGGCGCAGACGGCTCAATTAAGCTAAAAAAAACAGAAGGCCCAATGCTTCAAAATGACTCATCACTACATATGGAAACATAACACACTATCTGTGGTGTCTTTTTATTTTGACTGGAGTGTTTCATCCCTGGACTGATCTCTGCAGAAGGCCAAGATGTTTTTCAGTTTGCTCTCTTACAGCTTTGACTCGCCCAAAGCCAAGAAACCTGCCACATGGTGCAACTCAGACATATGAAATATGAATGCAATTTGTTTTTGTTTTGGGGGGGGGGGGGGGTCCATGTGCATGTACCGCCACGCTGAACAGCACAGAGAAACTTTATTCATTTATTTAAATCATATTCCTGCTTTTGGAATAACTTGAGATTTGATGTAAACACTGTTTAAAAGTCATTCCCTGAGTGTGTGAGTGTGTGTGAGTGTGTGTGTGCTTGATGTGCTCAGCTGGAACAGGCCGCTGTGGATGCCCCTCCCCCCTCTGAGGGTGGTGCCGATGGGATGGTGATGTGGACATGTTGTACAATGGAGGAGGTTGTGTTAGTTAAGAGGAAACGTACTGTGCCGGCAGCATCAGACTGAGGACATGAACCGTCTGGTCACAGTTGTTTTTAATAACGTCTGAATATAAAGATGGACAACGTGACAGCTTCCTGTGGAGAAGCCTAATCGACTACATGGCCCTTCAGTGCCCGGCCGCAGTATATGACACACATACATATATATATATATATATATACATACATATATATATACTGCTGATGACATATCAGTGTCTGTGTCATTAATACCTTGCAGTTGTTCTCTGCAATGAAAGGTCGGATTTAAAGCAGGATTTTCAGACGACAGGGCGTCCGGAGGCTTTTCTGACTTATTAAGCATTTTAATCAACTTTTCAATTACTGCTCCTTTGGCTACAACACCTCATAAAGGATTTCTTCCTGCTGTCAGCCAAATGATTGTGTGGTGAGCTGGACAGCAGAGCAAAAAAGCTGCGGGATATGAGGCTAAGTCCCTATTCTCTCCCCTCCTCTCCCTCACTTTATCCACAGTAATCCGCCAGAGCCCCGGATGATAATGGGTAATGGATGTCCAGACCCGTCCCCTCCAGAAACACACACACACACACACACACATATATATATATATATATATACACATTCAGGACGGATGCTGATGCTGCAGGTACCTCTGTCTAACACACTGTGTCCCTGGACCATGTATTCCATCCACGGTGATTAGCAGACTAACAGGATTACTGTGTCCTCCTCTCTCCATTCGTACATTCCATCATTTCTATCCTCTCCTTCTTTACCTCGCTCGCTACAGGTATCAGGAAAAGTGACACCCAAAATACTGAGGTGTTAAAAAAAGGGAGAAGTTTATAAACAACATTATGTGCAGAAAAAGTAAAGAATGACTCAGTTATTTTGGACTCAAGGGTTATCAACACCGTTGCAGAGCCATGTTTTCTTGTTTTAGTGGCGAGAGGCCGAATTATATTTTACAGGCCTGTGCACCAATTTCACACAAACTGTTTTATCCAGTTTTTTCATGGCAAACAGCTTTTTTCCCCAGGTAGCTGTAAAAGTATGTGTTTGTTTCAGAGCCTGAGTGGAGTCATGCTGGTTTGAGTGCGACACGCGTGGTGAGATGAGCACATAAGTTAACAGATAATGCCAACCTGAAGAAACAGCTTGTGAGGCAAAATAGCACTTGTACCAACAACTCACAAAAAAAACCTACAAAATGTTGATGCGGATCCAGAAACTTTATTTCACCATCTCTGAAACGTTTCCCACAGAATGCCTTCATTCTGTGGCGGTAGCCGTGTGCACCAATGTTGTTTATGCATACGCCACGGTGCCTGCGTGGACGGTAACAACTCTACAGACGATGGTGTCCCGTTAATTATCTAGAGTGTGTGCAATTTGGTGCTGAAATCAAATCAATCTCCAGATTCAGTGAATTTAAATGTGGGTTCATAAGAGGACTGCTGGGCCTGAGCCTCTCTAAGAACCCTTCTAGTTTTATTCTGCACTTGATTTATGTAGTTAAAAGTTAACTCAATAGTAATTGCTAAGAAGGAGACCCGTAGAGAAACTACTCGGAGCTCCTTGAAAACAACTCTTTTCTGAACCCACTTCAGTAAAAAATGATTCTGCTTTTTTCCCTCTTTACATTTCTGTGGTGGAGGAGTTGGGCCACAGAGGAAGGTTGGTAGTCGGATGAAAGGCGGCTCTTTGTTGCTGCGTTGACCCAACCCGGTGGTCAATATCCTACCAGAGACAAATCAAAAGCCCCCTGATGTCCAGTAGCCCGCGGCCATTTGGTGCATTTCAAAGCACTTGGAGCTCGAACCCTTTTGCACGGGCAAGAGCAACTCCTTTAAACCGATGCCCAGCAGCAGCAACCCACAGAGCTGCGGAATAACACTCCTCATCTGCAGTGGATGCAGATACTCAAATTGCTCTCCACCGGTCGTCACTTTCAGAGATTCATAGCCTGTTGAACTACAGCTTCCGCAAGTCTCCCTCCACCTTTGTTCTTCACTTCAGAGTCAGCTAGTCGAGGCTTATCCTTTAAATTCACCCGCTGCTGAATAGAGAAACTGTAAAATGACCTTTAGCTCTCGGTTCATAGCGAGTTCAACACACCAGTGGGGCCCTCGGGGCAAAAGGAGTTGCGATGCCCCCATTGACATCATCTCTGACCTCTGAGTGCACATGACAGCTATTATTTTTCTGCATGTCAGTGTGATTAGACGTTATTTTACATATTGTAGGATTATGCACCACGTCCGAACAGTATCGAGTAAAATGGAGGAGATGATCTTTGCGTGTTGATGTGATTTGTAATTGATCACCAGCTGCTGAATGTGTTCAGGCTCTGGGTGATAAAAAATGTTAAATCCACTACAAGACAGGACCTTCACATGAGGTATTAATGCTCGGCCAGATTTAAGACCCTTATCATTTTCACCAGCTGCAACAAAATGATGGGTATTGTTTCCTCCCAGTGTGTGTGTGTGTGTGTGTGTGTTTATATTAGTTTTTTAGCAAAATGGAGCATGAAACTTGTGGTTCTGATAACGTCACTTGTTACTGAACCACTACACCTCTTTCAAACTGAGCACTGACAGGAGGAGCCTGTCGATAACAGACTATGTGATGGTGGTTAGCTTAATGTCTAAACATCTTGGGTCAGATCTGGACAAGAAGTCTTATCACTTTTAGTTTTTTCCTTGGCCCATATCCCATCATTCCACCAAGTTTTGGAGATACTGTTTTTGTGTATTACAGCTGACAAACGAACGAACTGGAGCAGAAATATTCATTGGTGCGAAGGAGACGTTTGATGAGAGTTGGGAGTTTGGACCAAATCAGTAAAATCATGAACCATAATTAAAATATGATGAGTTGAAAGATGCTAAGACGCTCTTCAACGCAACCTAACTTACTTAAGACGTGCACTTGGAGTAAAAGCCTCTGAATGAAGTCAGAAGTGATGGACACAGTTAGTACAGGGAAACATAATGGAGCCTGAAGGTGTCGTTCTGCCCCCGAACCTCCCACATGACTGTGGGGGAGAGAACAGCTCGGATGTGTGGGATCACACGATGACAAATTCACCAAGTGCCCACGCTGCTGTTGGTGAATTGACACTGTTGACAGCATGTACACTCCGAGATTGATGAGTTCATGCTAAACTGATCTATAGAAGTGACGTAATGCACAATCTGAGACTCACCCGGCATGAAATAACACCACGCTGTCCCCCTCCATTCTGGGACGAATCATGTTGAGAAAATCTTTGCTTCACAGATTCCAGCTCAGTAGATAATAAGCATGACATTTCCCTGACAGCGACTGCTGCTTCGCTCATGTCGCGTTGTCGAGCAGAAATATTATTATATATTATTCTCACCATCACCCTGTAATTTATCCTGTCGAGAAGCAAATGTCTGCCTGAATTACAAAGAGATGGTTTTACTGTAAATATTTTAATTTCACACACATTCTGCAATTAAAGTTTGATACTTCTATTAAAAAAATACAGCTGTTCCAGCAGCACAAATACTAGTGATGCCTGCATTATATAATAAAAGTATCATGATTCAAAAGTTTAGAATTAAAGCAACTGACGGTCACTTTAAAAACACACGAAATAAAGCTAACGCACCAACAACAAGGGCGGGGCAGACTCATTTGTCAACATCTTACATTCAATAGTTTGTAGAATTTCACTATACTTCATGCAAGAGAAGCTGTTTCACACAAACTGAAGCAGCGTGAAGAGAAGAGCTGCAGCTGGAGCCTGCAGGAATATCTGAGTGCAAGCGCAGCACAAGCAGGAGCTTTTTGAGTATATCAATAAGTTTTGCTCTCAAACTGTGAGATGACACTGTTGAATCAAGAGACACTAAGGTACTGAACATCATTATCATCAGAAATTGCTCCGTCTTTGCTCTGGACTAAATTTCCATTGTAATTTCAGTTAAATTATTAATCGAGTTGGATTTCATACCTCAAAGTACAATTGATGAGTTTGATTGGAGACTCGTGTCATTTCGCAATCTTTTTAAAGTGTAAGCGACTTATTTTTTCTCAGAATTCTCAGATGTGCACTCTCTAAAAAACTTTTATAGCACTTTAATAATACATTTCTGGATTATTTCAGCCTCACAGGAGAAAGATTTCAATTTCTGCTGTGATTCAGTTTTCAGTGATGTTTGTGTTTCTGCTCCCACCCAAAGCATATCTCAACAAAAAAAATGTTTTTGTTACACAAAACAGATTCACAAAGAAAATAACCAAGTCTTATTTAGACTCTTTAACTTCCCTTGAGATCTGAGCTCGCTCGGCTTCAATAAGCGAGAGATTGACCGAAAATGTTTAAGATCGTTTATTCAGAGCAGAACAGTGAAAGGTTTTGTTATCGAGCATCATCATAAAATGTTATGATGACGGGACCTGCTCCAGAGTCTAGACAGTGTCCGTGAGTAATGCTGCGTCATGTGGAACAGGCCGTAAATACAGAGAGGGAGAAAACTCCAGGTCGCATTTATGAACAGGAGACAAATGGGACCGACCGCCGTGTAATAACACCTGTTCAATTTCCAACCATTCCACTAAATTCTCTGAGACGTGGATGAAGAATAACCTGCAGGAGAACCAATCAGATTTCACTCCTCTAAAACTAGATCAGACTTTTATTTAGGTTTAGAATAAGAGCAAAAACCTACAATTCACAGTTAATGGAAGGCAGAAAACAAACAAGTGCTGAACAGAAAACAGCAGTAACCCAGAATGACAGTCAGCAGTCCCCCAGAATTCAATGAAGCTGCAAAACATTGCACAGACATGTATGTGTGTATATATATATATGATCATAGTTTTCATCAAAATCCATTAATTATTCTCTGGGAAGTAGTGTTAAAAAGAAAAACTAGATATCCTTGTCAAAGTTTCATGAGTTCATGCTCCTCTCTAAATCTATTTGTTAATTCTGCCGATGAAACTGATTTGAATTTGTTATTGATGCTATTAAAACAGTTTGAAACTTCATGATTGGCAGCCAACAGTCGGGATTGGTTGGCTCCTCCTTCCCCCGATCGCTTCTGCACAGACTCACTCCGAATGATGATGTCGTATGTGTAACACTGCAGCGTTAGCATCTGAGATATTATAGCATTTCTGGATAGTGGGAGGAAGTGTACACACGCCGTCCCTTGAAACTGATGAGATAAATCAAGATTCATTTACGATCAAACCAAAAACAATGATGACGTAACGCTTCTCAAAAGGAAGCAGATTTCCAAAATAAGACTGTCGGGTCAAAGACAACAGAAAGCACCACCCTCCCATTCTCCTGGTTTAACAATCACCTGCTGACTGCACTCTGCACAAGTTCAGGTCTACGTGCACACGCGACTCGCACTGCTGCACCCAATCCAACAAACCTTTTGATAAAAAAAACACTGAGAAAGAAATAATGGGCATTAAAAGTATCACCTTTGTGAAAAATATCGAACGCTCGTCAGGTTCAGCTTCTCCAGAAAACTCTTCCTCGCTCAGCTCTGACCACAAACTGTTCTTTCAAACCAGCCTGTTTGTCCTCTGTCCTTCAGCCGCTGCTGGTCTTTAAATGCAGCTTGTGCTGGTCAGTATGTGTCAGTGGGACTCGAACCCCCTGTGGCCTGAACGGGCTGAGTGCATACTAACAGGTTTCTCGCGGAGCACTTAGCAGAGTGCACTGCTGCTGTCTCTGGGGCTTTGTCGTCTTAGTCAAGCTCACTTTGCACCATACTTTGTTAAACATTGGTTAAATCTAATGCACAGACTTAATGAGCCAGGAGTTCCTCACATTTAAAATGTTGCAGTGACACTGTAGCCGGAGCAGCGATACTCAGCCGAGCGGCTGGTTAGGGCACATTGACTCTGTGTGGTTAAGAGTTTAAGTCGAGATGCAGACCAGAGCCTCACAGTTCAGATCTGTGCAGCTACACAGGCGTTAAAAAACCCCCAAAGTGGAGCGTACATTTATCATATTAACATTTTAAAGCCTCTAAATGCTTCATCTGACTGTGAGAAACCACAGGATCATTTGTTACGTCTGTGCAGAGGCACAAGGTGAAGAGAAGCTGTGTATTCATTAGTGTTCTTCACTTTTAACATCAGTAAAACGTTCTTATCCATTTACCATAGACTGGAAATAAAGATGGCCGACATGACGGCTCCTCAAAGTGAAACCAAAACATTGTGTTCGCCCCCTAGTGGCTGAATGCAATATAGGTCACAAACCCCACTTACTCCCAACATTGTTTCTGATAAGTTTGGTTTAAATTTTTTATTTGATGACATATGTGCAGGATTGCAGCGTTTCTATCTGGTGTAAACATACAAATCATTAAAAAAATGAAACCCTATCCACCGCATCCAGGCGACTGATCCCTCCAGAGCCTCACTTCAAGGTTGTCGAGGTTCATTAGATAGATGGATGCACTTTATTGATCCAAATTCAGGAAATTATCAGAAGTGAATACTGATCCCTTTACTTCATGGACAAGCTTTCAATGTTAGTGTACGTCAGAAGCCAAGCCTGAAAACCGAGGGAGGAGGGGGATGTCCAGCACGTGTCACTGCTGTAGGTCCAGCTCAAAGTGCTCAGCTTTTAGTTCAAGTAAATATAATCAGTCAAACTTGCAGATCCTGTCATTGCATTGATGTAAAACATGGAAAGGTTCAATTTAAAGCATTTAAAAGCATCTTAGGAAGATGTTGCAGCGTCTGACATGCATCGTCCCTGACAGCTGACAGCACTGATGATGAGGTGTGTGTGTGTTTAAAGAGGCTGTTTAATGATTTAAGAAGGTTGCAGAGCACAAACCAGTCACTTTGATGTGCTGAAGGTTGCTGTCAGAGTGAGCAGACCTCTGTTTGTCTTTCAGTCAACCAAACATCAGACAGAAAAACTAATTCCGGCTGCATGCATGTTGGAAACACTCTGAAAAAAAAAAAAACTACGGTCCTGCACAGAAACTCATGCACGTGCACGCAGGCTCGTGCGCGACCTGTCTGAATGAGATGACTGCTTCTGACATAACAGTTTGACCCTGGCTTCTCCAGGGTCGCTGGCGTCGTGGCTACAGATGTGTGTGTGTGTGTGTGTATACGCCTGCGTGTGTGAGTGCGGTGTCAAGGCTAATGCAGCGTTCGGTGACATTCTGATAAATCTCCAGGCGGCCTCCGCTCTGCCCTTTCACAGCTGCTGACTATGTTAATTGAGAGTGGAGATACAGGGTCTGCTGGGTATCTTCCTGTCCCACCCTCTCTGCAGACACTTACACTATCTGATATTTTCAGTTTGGTATTCGATGCAGCCTGCAGTCGCACCTGAGGGACGGAGCCTTTAGTTTAGTTTAAATTCGCTGTGATAGAAAACAAAATTGGTGGATGGATATTCCTGCACTCTGCCCAAAAGTATCTGCTATATGCCACAGAAGAGGAGGAGGAGGAGGAGGAGGAGGAGGAGGACACTCTCCTCAGAGTGCAGACAGCCTCTGGTAAGAAGTCAGTTTGCCACCAGTGGAGAAAAAAGCAGATATCTGCAGTGTCTCCAGTCACTGCTGGAAAACAGAATTCACAAGCAGCTCATTTAAAAATACTCAAAATTATAAATGCTTCTTGTGGATGTCTCTTCACAGATTTTAAACCCGACAGTCATTTCATCATTTACACCTCTCTAAATGTTAAATGTCTCCTGCTCTCTCATTCTCTTTAGTTTCATCTCTCCAGGTCTTTTTGTTGCTTGTCATACAACACTGCACACACTCACACACACACACACACGTATGTAGTTTATCTTAAATCATATAAACAGTTGATGACATAGAAGAGAATGAGCAGATATTGTTCTCTGGGAAATTAGTGTTGTTCCTAGATCTGTTCCAAAATCTAATGGATTCTTTACCAACACATGTCCCATCTCTTTCTTCTGCAGTTTTTTTTTTTGTGCATCATTTTGCTTACAAACAAAAATGAAAATGTCCCTAAAGATCATAAACAAAAAGTAAACAAATTCAGGTGCTTCGGTGGTTCGATCCCCAGCTCCTCCAGTCTCAATGCTGAAGTGTCTTGGGCAAGATACCGATCCTCATATCGGCCCTGACTGTTGAACAGATCTACACTCCTCCGGGACATTGGAAGAGAAAGAACTCATTTCATTTGGGGGCAGATGCAGATTGTTTTATCACATTCTGCTTTTTGACGTTTTCACTGATTTCCCAGGGAATCAGGTTTCATTTATTGAGATTTGAGATGTCAGGAAGACCCAACAGAATATAAGGTTGTAGTTTAGAATTCATATCTTTTTAAATCATAACATAATACCAAAAATAATCAGTAGTAGTTCATGGATCGTGTTCGGCTCTGTTGGACAGTTGGGCCTGTTGAGGTTTGACATCTTCTTAAAGGTTCAGTGTATAGAATTTAATGACCTCTAGTGGTGAAGTATCATGTTGCACCCTCCTCTTCCCAACATGAGAGAGAACCTGCAGAAACCTTCAGTTGTCCTAAAAACCTTAAACGTGTTTAGCTTGTCCAGTCTGGGCTACTGTAAAAAACATGGCTGCCTCCGTAGAGAGGACCCGTTAAATAAAATCCATTTCCTAATCCAAGCTGAGATGTTTCGATTCAGCATTTCGTTAGTTAATATATTATTTCTTTAGTGACAGTTTTGGCTTCCCCTTTTTTTCCAGATCAGGGGTAAAAAAAACAACAACAGCTTTTATAGAGAACCAGTCGATGCAGATGGTCAGAAGTGTCTGTAAACACATGGAAATCTGTGGTGAGAGCTGCTAAACGACCTTCTGCGTTTTTAAAGGATCACTGGGGATGGACGCTTCAGGAGAACAGATGTTGAGCTCTGTGACTGTCGCTGGGGTTAAGGCCTCGGTGCAGCGACTGATCCAAAGAAACCTGCAGCAAATTAGTTTATTCAGTGACAAAGAGCGGATTCGGTTACATGAGGCCCAGAGACAAATCCTTTATTTTACACATGATCCCTCTCATGTTCATCCCTCCTCTCTCGTTCCTTTCTCTTCTTCCAGCTCCACAAACACGTTTCTTGAGCAAATGATCCCAAAAACACAGCAGAAAACGCCTGCATGGATTTAACCTTAATGTTTACAGATGACCCTTCCCAGCAAATGGAGGATTGTAGCCAGCAGCAGCATCCACCACGGCCTAATGTGTCAATAATGGAAAGTTGTGTTGACAAGGGTAATTAGTCACCGTGCAGATTCTGCTGAGAGAAAAGAGGGTGAAGAGTAACAGGAAGGAAAGTGCAAGGAGACGAGATGCTGGAAAAGAGTGCATGTGATAAAGATGGAAGAGGGGAAGGAATGAAGAGGCTTAATGGAAAAGAAGGACAGAGAGAGTGGAGGATAATGAGATGGAAAAACTGAAGAAGGAGTAAAGCAGTTAAAGGAAAAGAAGACAGAGGAGGAGACATTAGATGTTTTTAATATGAAAACAACTTGAATCCTTGAGTATTTTTTTTTATTTGCAGCCATAGTTCAGTGTTTGAAGTTTGTTTGCTGTTTTCTCTTGAAAAGTCAGTTCTTAGATCATAATTACTTCTAGAGACAAATCAATGTGGATTTTATATCAACTCAAGAAGTAGGAGTAAACTAAATAAGGGCGCCGATATATAATTTATAATATAACAATTAATTAAGAACTATACCTGTTTTTTGTCCACTTTTTGTACTCACAGTGTCCAACACTCAGGGATCCCCAGTTTTATTCAAGGTAACTGGATGTTAAATGTCTGTCTCCTTTGGATTGAGTCATCATTCTTCAAATAAAAGTTTTCATACCTGCAAACAAATGCTGATACCAATATGTCTGTGAAAGACCATTTTTAAATCAGGCTCTAATTGTTTTCAATGTGCAACAAAACACAACTCGATGATCATCATTAATGTTGCACGGAACAAACAAACTCACAAAGAAGGTTGCAGAGGAGCTCAGGCTTGTTGACTCGTCGGGGATGTGAATCTGTGTTGTACCGTATGTTCATGTGCTTCATCTCTCAGGAGCGTCACTTCACGTGTCTGTAGAAAACAGATCGTTTACCAGGGAAACAACAGGATGTTATTTTTTCTAGCTATAAAACTCCCGACTGTCAGTTATGTTTTATTGGCATGTGGATGTTTATATGGTAATTTGTACTCTGTTTATTTAACAGGCTGGGGGATGAAATGAGGGATTTTATTTTGTGATTTATCAAGCTGCAGAAAACCTCACGTTTATACGTTTGACCCCTTTTCTTTGCATCATCAAAAGCAAAAGTTTTCCACCTCTCAGATCCCGAAGAAGCAACTGGAAAAAGAATTTGAGAGACGTATTGAGCTGTAATCTTCACAGAAGTCAAATGTGACGCAACTTTTTCAGAACTTCTGTCGTGTTTCTCCGCTGAGCTTCACGGATGTAAGCACTCCAGGCTCTGGTACTTCACCTGAAACACCTCTGAGGGGTGAGAAATGAATGGGGCGTGTCTTCGCGTGTGTCACACGTCAATGTGATTTTCTGAACACGCTTTTAAAGATGTTCTGTTTATGTGTAAAATCTGTGAAGTGTCTGTTCACAAGTTTAAAGTTATTTAGAGGGCGGTGGCCCCCCACCAGAGTTTCATAATGAACTAACATTTCTGCGTTTTGCTTTGTTGCTGCATTGTATAGCTGTGTGCAGCGTGGTTTGCTTGCTCAGTTGTCCGTCCAGTTTTTACCGTCCATGCAGACAGACCTCATAGTTTCCGCTCCTCATGCTTATCCTCCGAACTGAGGATCAAACCACCACTGAAATGCGTGGTGAAATATGTTCCCTGCCTGGTGAATGCACACATCTCTAGTTTGTGATTCAGGTTTCCCCTGAGGATTTTTGTCAAGTAATTAACTCAGACTTGAGAAAGCCACCGGAGATGAGCTGCGTAACAATCCACATGACAAGTAAAATATGTGGCGTGCACCATTTTAACTGATCTGTCATCTTATTTGTTGTGGTTATTTGTGTATAAACCTCATTTTACCAGGAGCGAGATAATTCTCCTCCAGTGAAGACGGGACTGAGCTCCGAATGAAAAAGAAGATTAAAAGACAGGCAGTGGGAGCCTCGTCTTCAGTCTGTCTCACTGTTTATTACGGAGCTCAATGAAAGAAGGTGGCAGACGGTTGAGAGGCTTCAGTGCTCTCAGATCCTGCACCATTCATCTGCATTAGGACCACTTATTGTAGAGGCAGCCATTTATTTTATCTGGCACGTTTCTTCCTGCGAGGCTGAATACGTGAGGGAGAAAAGAAGGGAGAGGAGGAATTGATTTTGGGGGATGTATAAAGCTAATGCTGTATAATATTTATCGCCACCAGATTAACAAACCACCGGGTGCCTGAAACAAAGAGAAGCTTAGTTTAACATCTCCAGCATCCCTCTCTCTTTCCTCTAGCCATCGTCGGCTCAATGTGCCCTTTTCCCTGCTTCTCTCTTTTCATCCCTCCCTCCTGCCAGGACTCCGACTGAGCAGATGAAACGAGCTGCAGTCGTCCGAAGATGGGAATAAATACAAGGTAAATAATGGCGCCTGAAAACGTTGGCGTTTCTATTAGGATTGGCGCCATTTCCAAACCGATCTGCATTCAGTGCTTTTATCAAGAACTCCAATAAACACACACACACACACAGTGTAAATGTTGCTCTAATGAGACAGGCAGCAGCCTTTCTGCTCACTGCTGTACACTGAACACACACCTACACATGCAACCGGCCATTATAGATCAACAGGCTCCCTGAACACAATCACCACACCAGAGCTATTTACAGCACACACACATACACGCGTCCATCGGAGTCTGTACATGTAAGTTATGAGACAATTAATTTCTGGAGGCAACTTTGTGACGGATCTGTAGGTTGCAATTCATTCCAGACTTTCTTGTGAGATTCGTTATCAAGAAACAGATTCTAACACTGGGCTGCACAGATGTCAGGTTTGTTTTCTATCATCCTCTCTCGTTCCTCCTTGTAAACCTAGAAAGAGTTTAGTGCATTATCATGACACAGATAAAAAAAAAAAACAATGTGCAAACAAGACTCTGTTCTATAGAGTCCAACAAAGGGCCTCAATACAGAAATGCTTCCTCATCACTAGTGGAGTTTAAGCTCAGCTGCAGAGTTGTGTATTTTCAGCTTTAATGACAGGAGGTCGAGTGTACAGACAATAATACTCCAGTTCCTGTCATCCATCTTAGTCTCCACTCTGCTTCATCAGAACTTCCAGCAGAGTTGAGGCCCTGCAGACATTGTGTGTGTGTGTGTTCTCCTTCTTTCATTATCTGTACATATTGTATGGTTGCTGGAGGGGGGGTGCAGTTACATATCTTGCAGCACACACACACAAACACTTGTTCTGTGTCTGTGGGGACCAGTGAGAGGTCTTGCCCTGAAGACACAGAACATTATCTGCTTCTTTACCTCCTTAAAAAGCTGTTTGCAGGGTTGAGACTTGGAGTTTCAGGCTTCAGGGCAGAATTCAGAAGAATTAAGTTAAAGATTAGGTTTAAGTTCAGCATGTGTTGTCATGGTAATGGATTAAGGAATGCACTGTGTCAAACAGGGCCCCTCGAGTGTAGTGCAAGTAAACAACCACTGCACGAGAGAAACTCGGCACGGCAACATGATTTCTGTTTCTCGCTGACCTGCGGACTGAGAGTCTTCAGAGTCTGAACAAAAAAAAAACAATCACATCCCGTTCACTGATACGTCAAATGTGAAATATCATGGTCAGGGGCCATAGGTTACGTTTCCTTTGCTATTGTCCCTGAAGCAACCAAACGCGGTGCTTGCGTCACCCCATTGTCTCCCGCCCCGCCCCCACTGGATATACTTTGATCACACGTAACGAGGGTTTCACTTATGAGAAAAATATACAGTCTCTTCAAGAGGTCTTTGTTCTGACTCCTGCATAAACACAATTATGTTGCTGTAATTACTTCATTTCATGCTGCTCTGGACCTTCTGAAGTGCGAGACCTTACGGGCTCCACAAAAACAAAACAAAAAAACAGGTGAAACTCAGAAGCAGAGATCTTAGACTCAATGAAAAGACGGTTTCAAGAGTAAACAGCGTGGAGACAGTGCTGCGAAGCTAAATCACCAAACAATACGACCAGTCTGCAGAAATACTCTCAACACACCCACAAATCTGTCTTTGTTGAGGTGAAAAATGTGATGCTTCTGGTTCTGCTTGTGCCAAGAGAGGATGATGTACGCAGCTACGACTTCCTGTAACCCGAAGACACAAAAAGAGGGATAATCTGTGTTGGAGTAAATCTCTGCATGTCCCCTCACCTGTGGCTCAGGAACGTTAAATTTCACCTGATGTTTGTGCCATCAGTGAGTGTGAAGAGCTTTGAGTGGCCAATTAGACTTGAAAAGTGGAATATAACTGCCGTCCATTCACCGTCCTCACACAGTCGGTTTGTACCAGAGTCGTTGAATCTCCGAAGCGTGACATTTATTTAAACTGACTACATAGTGTGATTGACCTACAATTAATTTTAAGTAATGTGTTGTGTTTGACAAATAAAAAAATATCTTCAGAAAGGACGTTATACATGTGGAAGAGGAACACAAAGAATATTCTTGTCGCTGTACCACAGTTGGCCACTGGGAGCAATTAGCAAGGCTGTCTATCCGTTATCCATGGACGACATCTCCCAAAAAGTGAAGCCAAAGTCTTCCGATGACCCCCTGGTGGCTGGTCACAGTATAGATCATAAACCCAGCCTCCTCCATGTTAATGGATTAAAGATTTTAGTATAGTATAGGTAGTACTTTTTATTTATATTGGGGTATATGTGAATAGCCCTCAGCTGTAAGTACTATATGATGACTCACTACTGCACAGACTCTGGTTTCCTGTGACGTCATTGACACAAGATGGCGGAGTTCGTATGCAGGATATTTTTGCTTAATTTCTGCACAGTGGGAGGAAGAGGAGAAGAGTCGTCCGTCTTTATTTACAGTCTACTCCATTAACACAGGAGGATCCCATAGGGAACGACGTTGGACCAACTCAAGACTTCCAAACATATTTGAACTGACCTGAGGGATTGTTTCTACATGAGAGGAGCAGGAGGAGGTTGGCTGGGGAAAAGGAGATTTACACTTGAGTCCATACTCTGCTGCAGCTGAGACTGAGACCTGGGTAAGCAGCCTGAAATGGATGGATGGATCTGGGGGAGTGGATCCATGCAAGCTTTGATAATCTTTCCTTTGCTTCTGTCAAAGCTTTTACTTTTCTCACCTCTTGAGCTTTTCCTCAAAGAAAAGAGCTTTTAGCCTTTAGAGTGATGTTGTCGTCTGGCTTTCCTTCACTGGAGAGAGGCCAAATTATATTTACTGTGTTTTCTCTCCGTTCCTTTTGGAAATAGTTGAGTGAATGAAATTTACCGTGAAATATGAAGTGGAGAGGGAAGGGTGAGAAGGTCGGCATCAACCTGTCTCTTCCTCAGCTTTGTTGTGGGTTTAGAGAAACAGGTGAGGTTACTTGATGAAAGACCTTCATTCCAAAACACTTAATACAGATTTATCCTGATTCTTACAGTTTCATTTTTTGTATCGTCACATAAACAGTATACATATATTCTAAACACAGAACAGAGACGTACTTATGGCATAGTTTCTACCCCCCAAGGAGGTAGTGCTTTCAATGGTGATTTGCAAAAATTGCATTGGAACTTGGTGGGTGTGGATCGGAGAAGAACAAATTGAATGATCAACTTTAAAACCCACGGTTGCGAAATCATACGGTCTGAAATCGGCTGTGGCAGAGCTTCAGCTTCACGTTGGTTCTGGAAATTCACCAAGTGCCTCCAAAATCAGCTCCAGTAGCTGATTAACCTCTGAACTCCAGCGCTGATCTCTCCAGCTCTGGACTCAGTCAGCTGGGAGGATGTTGCTGCAGCTCACTGAACTGAGGAGGTCTGTTGGCACCAGTCGTAAATGTGTGTAATTTCACAAACCCCTCAGTCGTGTCTTTTATCGCTCCATCATGTACTGTGCTCATCAAACACACAGGGAGTTGTTCACTTTGGCTGAGTTGTGCAGAACGAGGATGTTTTTGAGACTTTTCCTTCCATAAATAACAAAGTGGCTGCACATTCCCAACACTGGTATTTAGAGCCTCCTCCGACTCCTTCTGTTCCCAAAGTGGAAATAACAGCATTTACACATATTCCTTTTTTTTTTTTACTTGATCCGTTGAAACTGATCACACCAGCAGCTGGTTTATTTAATTTATTATGCTTATTCAGACGAGACTATTTTGGTTGAGACTAATTCATAGACCAAAACCAGATTATCAAACATGTGACCTCTCCAATGCGATGGCATGAAATCCTGTATCTGATGTCAGATGGTAGTGATGAGGATACTAATCACAGCTGTAATGCTTCTGCACTTTTGCACATTGATTTCTTTGTGGAATTTTTTTTACCATGTACTTCTGTTTTAATCTGAGATTCTCTCTCGATTTGTATTCTGTGTTTTATTGTGCTTGTCCTTTCCTGCCTGATTACACTGGGACAATTTGTCCCTCCAAACCAACTTGTCCTTTACGTCAGAAAAAAGGAATCGTGTGTTACCTCCACAATGAAAGAAGGGGACCACCCTGTAGAACTTGTAGTCCCTTTTATGGCTTTTTTCTTTTATTACCAAAAAAATCTCTGCCATGAGACAATAGATTTTGCGGCTCAGGTCAGTCCCCCCCCCCCCCCACTGATCTAAACTGTCCAGATCTTCCAGTGGAGTATCAGCTGTAACCGAAGGGAAATATGTGAATGGCCCTCAGAGCTTAATATTGTTTTCAAAGTCTGCCCCCTGGCTATGGAGGATAAAGGTTTGATGTTGGCAGTACAAAGCTCGCTGCTGACAAAAGTAACCTTACTTCTCCTTGAGTTCAATATTTCAGTATTCTGTCGAGCTCTGCTCAGCGGATCAGTTAAAATGCACTGAATGTTACCGTCTGTGAACGTTTCTGTAGATGTGTCAATAAGCCGGCCTCCTCAGTATCCCTCAGCGACTGTGAGCAAATTGTTTAATACTGTGTATGTTAACAAAAGCCTCAGTGTTTTCTTTGGGTGCATCTTCTCAGGAGCTCTGTGTATAATCATGCACTTTTAAAATGCAGGTTAAACAAACATTTTTCTCCAGTTTTCTGCAGCCGTGAAAGCAGTAAATTACAAAGTCTGAACGGCATCTTGAAATAATCTTATTTTGCACAACTCAACTATTGATTGATGATAGAATATAAGTTTTTATTGCCCAAGAAAAACAAGCATCAACTTTGTGCATCGACATGAAATCAGACAACAATTAAGAATAAAAAAAACATAAGGGTGTGTGTTTGGTCTGAGTCCAGATCAGTTTCCAGCAGGAAACACTTTTTTGGATAGTTCAGACTTTTGGCTCAATCACAGGAAGTTGACAGAGCATTGAACACAAGAAGAAAAGAGGAAGCAGCTGCAGCATTGATTCAGACTTCCAAAGGAAACATCACATAATAACGTGCTGGTGTAACTTGTTGCTTATTGTAAAAGCTTATTTTTGTTTAAGCACAAGAACCCAGCAAGAAGTGAAAGATTCAAGAAACGCACATATGAAAAAGTTGCAGTTGGATGAAGACGTTTCTCTTCAGTGTATTTTACATTTCACCAAAATGAAAGTATTTAGTTTTTGCTTTGCTGTGACTCATTCTACAGACTGAATCAGTTCTTGTCTTATTTTGATGGTGGAACCAGCTCAGATGCGACTTCTCTTCCTATTTGCTGCTGTTTTTCACAGTCTGAGCTCCTCTCTCTGTTTACACATGCGATGCTGAAGCAACCGCATCCATCCATCTTTGTTGCCTTGAAGGCTGTTGACCTCGGCCTCTCTCCATCTCCGTCTATCCCCCCCCCTCCTCCTCACACCTTCCAGCCGTCCATTTCCCTGCGCTGCCCCCTCACTCCACCCCTGTCTAACCATCACTCCGGGCTGCCAGAGGTATAAAGATTTCATGTAGTGCGTGTCCGCGGGGCCACACATCCCCCTCACCGAGAGTCCCATCGCTGTGCAGCCTCGACACCCCCACCTCTCACCCCTGCAGCTGTGCACAGTCAGACAGGCCGAGCAGGGGCTGCTGCTGATAGCTGGGAGTTAGCACACGAGGCTAACTGGACTAAAGATACCTTTGACACAGCAGCAATTTCAGAAAATAAGAGCTTGAGTCAGAGACGAGTAGTATCCGACGAGCTCCGATTCGGCTTTGTGATATTTGTCTTCGTACATTTTAAACTGTGATATGATCTCATGCAAGAAGCTCAAACACCATCACAACCATACATTCACCTCACCAACCTGGAACTGCATTTGAAAAACATTTTTAATGGGTTCACAGTCGATTCAAGTTTAGCTCGTTCAGTTAAATGAGGCTTGTGACCAGCTTTTGGTTTGGTGCCATGAGGGATATCTCATCACTAATGGTCTGTGTTAAACCTTAAGCAGCCTGATTTTCTGGTAACCAGCTGAAGGGGACATTCTTAAAAAGATATACTGAAATACATTTTAAAACAAATAGAATAACTTTGAAAACAGATGATGCATCAGCTTCGAATCTGGAATGCAAATGAACCATGTGAGAGTCATGAGTTCAGTTTCCCATAGTTCTGATTTTATAACCGAACTTGTGTGTTTGCTGTAGATTTACTTTCATAGACCTCTCACATTTATTTTCTATCCTGCTCGTTTAACGCAAGGTGACATTGACATTGTGAAGAGTTTTATTTTATTAAGTACACACTTAATCATTTGTTCGGTTAGTAAAGACACAACAGATCTGATCCCCTAACACAGCACAGGAACATCCGTGGTTCAGCAGCAGCAGACGTTCAGTTTCCCTACTGTTCTTCCTCTGTACCCACGAGCAGGAGAAAAGAAAAGAGCCATGTGAAGCATGAAATGAGTTCAAGACAGCTGTATAGACAAAGTCAATATGGACTGAAGAGAATTCTGCTGTGTATCAGTGTGTGAGGCTCAGGCAGCGAGACAGTAACTCACTGCCCCTGTGCCCCGGGCGAGTGGAACATGTCTGTGTGTGATGCAGACAACGTAATGTTATCAGGTGCTGGAAATGCACCGATGCTCCTCTATAGAATCACATTTCACAGCAGGACGACAGGATGTGAAAGATTTTGTCGATTATCTTGTTAACTGCTTTAAGATGATACTGGTGCACGTGTCCTAGAGTCATTTCATGCTGTTCAGCTGCATGAGTACAGGTATGGATTTCTATTAGAAACAGACAGGAGGACGTGAAGAAGCTGAGAAAATTGCATCACAAATCGTCAGCAGCACAGAAAAGAGTCCGTCCTTCTCCACGATGTGACTTCAATCATGGATCCAGTGAAGAAAGTCCACTTTCATTAGACAAACGTAAAATCAAAACGTTCTTCTTTAGGCTGCAAATGTCACGTAAACTTTGATTTCCTGGAGAATGATAAGTATTGACATGTTAATATTTTCTCTTTCAGCTTCTGAAATGGTTATTTTTATGATTTTCTGCAACAGAGTCCAAAAGAAATATCTCTGCTGCGCCTAATAATTTTTGGCAATTTCACAGGACAGTGATCTATGATGGAGAGGAACTTAAATCATTCTCCGGTTTGTTCCCTGATGGAAAAAAGTGGCTCGGGTGAAACTTTCCTGATGCTGCAAACCGGTGGTGAAGCGTCAAATGTGCAATGAGATCATGAACAAAAACCATGTTTCCCAGTTGATCTTAGGATATTCACCTAGGCAGTCACATTGGCACCATTTTGGATTCTTGCAGCCAGGCTCATTCATTCACAGAACATGTGCAGTGTTATCATTAACGCCAGTGACGCCATCAGCACAATCCAGACAACCACAGATTCTCCAGCTTGAGAGTCAAGAGTCACTTTGAATGAAACAGGCGAGCAGCTCTTTGTAAATTACCGCAGGAAGCTGCAGCCAGCATCACCACAGAAACAGGCAGATTAAGAATAGGTACTGCAGTACTGCAGTAGTTTGGAACATTGTGTGCAGTGTTATTTGAAATGGGAAGTTTTTTGTCCGTCTGCTGATGGTTATTCTGGTAAAGCTGCATGGAGGTTCCATCCTCGTGTTACATAATGTTTTGGTTTGCTACTGAACTGTGTGCAGTGACTCATGATCTCACATCAGGAGGTTCAGATAACAGCTCAGATTTTTGAATGACAGTTTTATTCCTTGTTATACGGAGACTGGTAGTATTGGTCCAGAGGAAACACAACATGCTGCCATTCCTCCCTCGCCCCACAATGACCGACTGCACAGTGACGATGCAGGTTTAAAGTTTCACATCATTATAAAAGCTCAGACATAAGCAGCGTCCAACAACAACCTACAGCTCTAAACTTCCCAAACTAAAAACTAAACACAGAACAAATGATTTAAACATAAACTGCTGAACAGAGGAAAACACAATCATCAACAAACAAACAAACACCAAACTTCTCATCACAACACACACAACAAAATGCAGCAGCGTCTTCTGAAAGTGTGGAGGTTTAAATAGAGCCCCTTCTCCAGTTTGTCCAATCCAGAGGCAGCAATCGCTTCAAAAGGACCAATCAAAAGCCACCTCCTGCTGCACATCACGCTCACACACCTGCACACACTCAGTATAATCAACACAACCCAGGGTCGTCTCATTTATCCAGAGTCTCAGTCTCTGTGCGTGTTCACAAAGACCGATAGTCCCTGAGATGATGATGAACGTGAATATACAAACAAAGAAAATGTAAATGTGAAGACTTAAAGAAACAATAGGTCAAGAAGTTGCTGGATTTTTGATTTTCTTGGTGCAGGATGTGGGTGGAGTGGTAAATGACAGATAAAGCTGGAAGAGGTGAAGAGTGGATGATGACCTTGAGTGTGTGTGTATAAACAAAGTAGAGTCAGAGGAGGTGGTGGAGGATGTTGTATGTTCCTAACTCCCAGATTCCACTGCTGACTTCAGTTCTTTACTTTGAGAGACATAAAAATAAAATAAAATACCTTGTATAACAGCTTTTATTGACTTTTCCTCCGAACAAAACTTCTGCTGATAGAACTCAGTAAAGCATGCAAGTCCCTTCAATTAATTATTTCATCCACTTATAGAGGTCAGCTCTTGAAATAAGATGTTTTTTAAAATCAAGATCCATAAATTATTCTCTGGCAAAACTGTAAACATGTTAACTATCTTAGGAAGGAAATTAAAACATATTCCTGCATCCACACCTTTGATTTTTGAGCTTTTAATGAGCTTTTCCCTGAGAATCTGTTCAGTAGTTTTGACTGTAAATCCTGCAAACAAAAAAAATAACTGATTAGATTACTAAAATTAGATGAGAAAGAAAGAGACTTAATTGGCAATAATTTAGTCAGTAATTGTTTGGAAGAAAATATGCTTCATTAGATAGATGGATATATAGATAACTTTATTCATCCCCAAAGGGAAATTAGGGAATTAACGCTTGTTCCAGCTTCTACAACGTGCGGATTCTTTTTTATGAAAGAGAAATTTAAAGATATTTTTGTGTTGAATCCAAGAAGCAGTTTTTCAAGAAATCACCTTGAGTTTGAAACTGTGATTTTCCAATGTCTTGACACATGAGGTGGATTTAATCATAACTCAGAGGTGTAAAATATTATATCATATACATCATTATTATAGCAACAGCATGGATATATGCAAGTGAAAGATCTGCATTATTCATCCGCATTCATCCTCAGACTTCACCCATTTCTCTGTAATATTTTCTTTATTCGTCAAAGGGAATTTAAAGTCTTGTAAAAATGAAAGTGCACAGCCTCTCTGTTGACCTATGGAGCACGAGCACACAGCACAAGAGCCACGAAGTCAAGACAACATGTGTTTGTACGTGTGCGACGACGTGTTCACAGCCTCACATGTTCACCCCCCTCTATTCTGACGGCACGCTGCTGCACAGTCACTCAATAATCTGACACTTCATTTATATTCAAATTAGCAGCCTGATCTATACTTCTGTGCGTCTGTTTAGTAAATGCCGCCGCGTGGTTGTTGGGAAATAAGCGTGATGAAAGCCGCGGGGGGAACGTTTCCACGTGCCGCACAATGGCCCAGAGAGCGTGCAGGTGGCACAGAACAAAAGATATGAGATGAATAATTACCCCCTTCATTTTTAATTGCTGTAATCCAAACGTGCGCCGCGTTCACCTACGCAGCCCCTTCCAGGTGACATAAATGTTTGATTTCCACTCACACTAATGCGCTAATGATAGATTTTCTTACTCCACAAGTGGTAATTCAAGTCACCGGGCACACAAGCGAGTGGATGTGCTCGTCGGCGCCACAATGAAGCGTTCATCTGACTCGCAGGAGTATTCAATTTCATACCGGCTATTGAATTTTAAGAGGATGCAATAAGCCTCTGGTTTGGTTGAGTATTTTCTGTTTGCCAAGAAAATTGCTGATATGGGTTACGAATGGCTGCAGAGCGCTGGAGACAATTGTGTTGATATCCCTGATCGCATTTGCTGTGCCATCTGTGTGAGGGAAGTGGTTGAAGGGCTTATAAACGCAGAATAAATGACAAACAGAACTCCACTGTGGTGTTGCGTTCTATTAAACTGCACATTTAATGATGACAGGGCTGGAGGAAGATGCAAATGCTACGAGGCTTTCAAGAACAAGCTGTCGGTTCATTCATTAAGACACTTAACAAGACAGCAGAAATCATGCCCACGTTCTCCGTCCTCTGTTCATTCCTTCGGTTTCTGGCTGGATTTTCTTTGTTTGTTCTGATCCGCATTGTGAAAAACTCCTCCCACTCCATCTTTGACTGTTGTAAACTGAAAGTATTTTGCTTTATTTAGATCATTGAGAAAAATACTGAGGGAACAGAAATCAGAGATGGCTAAAATCACATTCTCTGTGTTGCGCTAGTGCATCTCCACTTCCTGTCGTACAGAAATGAGGCCAAAACCTCCTCGACGCAGGTATCGCCACCTTGTGGTCATGACGTGAAGCCGGGTGTTGTTGTCCTGGTCAATCGTTGTGTTTTTTTATATCATCAAAAAACAAAGTAACATTTCTGCGATAAGAACTTTAGTTTGGTCAAGGTCCCGTCTGTAAACATGGAGGAGGCAGGTTTTACTGCAGCCGGACACCAGGGGATGAGCAGGATACTTACTCCGCCGAGCTCCTGCTTCTTCTGAACATCCTGCTCCGTGTCTCACGTCTTGGCGTTTGATGATCTGTGTAACCCGCAGCCCTCGTGCTGTAACATCCTCAGAACAATCTTCAGCAGCCATGTTGGCGTCTGACAAACATCCATGTTGCTGCACAGTCTTGATCCCAGACGCTTCAGGAGAGGATGGATACCTTCAGGAAATCTGCTGCACGGCAAAGCAGCATTGCCTCTAAAGGGCATTTTTGTAAATAAGAGGGTTTACCTGACAATCTGTTCCACGCCTGTTCCTTCACGCTCCACCTCTGATCCCTCCATCGCTCTCTCGTCGTCTTCCGTCCCTCAGGTCATCAGGCTGCTGGGCAAACTCTTTCTCTCCACTTCCCATCCGTCCGCTGGCTTCTAAGGCTCAGTGTGTATTATGAGGATTGACACTGAAACATCTTCTCCGATGCTTTTTGCTTCAAATACTCACACACAGAATATTTCAACTAGTGCTTTTTTAAATCCACGTCACTGAGTGTAATCTGGCCATGGCTCCACATCGGAGTTTCCACACAAACATTCTGGAAAATCAACGTTTCCGTCCCCGTTTTGTCCTCAGCAAATGTTTACCACGCTGAAAACAAGCTCTCTCTTTCCTCTCCTCTTGTACAAACGTGTTTTTGTATCTGCAGGTTCAACGTCCTGCTTCTCCCGAGGCTTTCTATTAAAGCTCTTGCTCTTGATTTAATTTATTCAGTCAAGGACCCTCTTTTTGTATTTATACGTAGGTATATTCTGCCATTTGTTAGAGTCTGTGAAGCAATTTGTTCCCAAGGCTTTGAAAAGAAACAAGTTTCATTTATTTTGCTGGTTATAGAGAAAAATCCACATAATTTTCTGACACAACTCAATGATCGTTTTAATTATCTGTGTTCATATGATATTTTTACATAAAACCCGCTCTACACTGAAAATCCATCAGTTGAAGATCAGTGTAATCGCTGAGCGGAGTTTTCATGCACGATCTGAATCACAGTTCTTTAGGTTAAAGGTTATTTTGAATAAATGTGCATCAGTACAGGAAATATATAAAAAGAAAACATTTAAAACCATGATGGTGATTAAACATATTGCTGTTGAAGTGAAATAACTCATTAGACTTGTTGTCACTGCGCCTCACTGGTTCATTAATGAGTAAACAACAAACAGACTAAAGCAGAGGAACTGAACTTAATGTATGTGGATGAAGAACCTTCACCAACACGCATGTAGATTTATTACGCGTCAGTTTCATTCGTGGTCCATTGACACCGAAGCTACATGTCCTTTTCTCTGAGTCGTCCAGCTGATTGACACGAGTTAATTCATGTTTGTGAGAAGGTCTCACACAAATTTAAAGATGTTATCCATCGAGTGCACGAGTGTGAGTCCGTTGGTGTTTTTATGCACACATGCAGTCTATGATGTTTCGGTCTTTTCATGAGCACAGACACAAAGGACTCCATTGAGACGGGCCACCGCATGTAAGCCAAGCTGGGATTTGGATAGTATTTCAAGTTGTGATGCCATGATACGGCTTTTTACACAACCCATAATTTGATCAAAGTAGCGACATAGTGATGTTAATGCGCATGAATTTGTGAACGCCAACATCATTTGTGCCTCTTTACCTCGTTATGTTTTGAACAATGTAAACAGAATGTGAGATTGGCCACAGCTGCATGGATCTGCACATACAAGTACGCAGAGTTTAGCTGGCGTGTCCTCTCTCTCTCTCTCGCTCGCTCTTTCTTTCTCTCTATCTCTCTGCCATACTTCCATTTGCCAGCTTAACATAATTTTTTGCAATCTTTGACTCATGGAAAAAAAAAAAAATGATGTGTGATTATTCAGACCAAGGTGATGTGAGAGAGGAGCTTATTCCTGTCCTGCATCTCATCTAAGCTCCAAAAAGCTCTGATTTACATGTAAATGAGGCTTGTTGCAGCTTGAAACCCTGTGTGTGTCTGTGTGTGTGTGTGTTTGTGTGTGTGTGTGTGTGTTTGTGTGTGTGTGTCGCACTCTGTCTGCCTGCAGCTCATTAAAGTCCCGGCGTCCATTGATTACCATCATGTAGTGAAACAACCCGTCTTTTCTTCCCCTGTTGATTAAAGACACTGGATGGAGAAAGTCTTGATCCGTCGTTATATTGATGCTCATATGAAAGTGGAGAGGGAGGCTGTGAAACAACCTCTTCATCTACATCAGACCCACAAACACCACCTCTGCACACACACACACACACACACATTTACATTTTCTCTGCCCTCGCTTCCTGTTCTGTGTGCGTCAGTTCGGATGTTTGATGGAAATTCAGTGACAAAGCATCTCTTCTACTGGCCCGACTGGGAGATAATCAAATTCAGTAATAGCCTTGACTCTGCATTATTTGGTTCTCCCTTTAGTTTATTTCAATACTCTCTTACCAGATGCCTCTCTCTCTCTCTCTCTCTCTCTCTCCCTCTCTCTCTCGTTGTTGCCAACTTGGCGACGGCTGCGTCCTGCACAGTTTGTTTCAAAGTCCGTGCTGAATAATTCAAAAGGTTTACGTGACCCGCGAGGACCTCCTGACACACACATCTGCACACACACCGCGTCGGACCACGAGCCAAGTCCATCACACGTTTCATCCAAACATGAGTTCATGAAAATTATTTCTGTCTCTGCAAAAACCAAATAAAACCCAAGTCGTGCTTGTGCAGTGGTTTGAACCTGAAACATGTTGTGAAGACTCAGGTTAAGTGTTTTTCTCAGTGGGATGTGGGAACATGTAGATTTAGATTCTTTGCCCAGGTTTTACACACAGGGATTTTTTTTGCCAACATATAAATTAAGGTTTGTAGGATTAAAACAAGATCCTGCAGAGATGGTGGCAGCTCCGTCTGTACTTAGCCACAGTGGGAGATTTAAGCTTTGAGCATCTTTCGTGACTCTAACGACTGCACTGACATGCTGAATCATTAGCACGGTGACTGAGAGCTTACGAAAACAAAGACAAGCCTGCACACTTGTGTGACAGAAAGTTTAACTAAACAAAGAGTGGGAGCTTCGTCAGGTTCTGCATGAGTGTGCAGGCTCTTCTTTGTTTGTGTTAAATCACAATCCAGAGTGAGAGAGAATAATCGGACATCTTGGTGTCGTGACCCTTTAGGTGAGTTTAATGGAGCTTTAATGTTTTTGTAGTGGTTGTTCACCTCGGAGTGCTCAAAGTAAATCAGCTGACCGATGCCTGTTTACTTATTCTCATTATCTGCGTTACTCCTGCATCCACAGCGACGCATCATGTCAATGCATCATTGAGGATCGACTCCTGACAACTGCCACAGCAACGTTGATCAAGGTGTGTTACTCACTTCTCCGTGTTGTACCTCTCATGCCACACCGGAGCTGAAATGATGTGTCGAGCTTCCCATCAGCCAGACAGTGCCAGGCTAACTCCGGCTCCCCTGCCAGCATCCGCCATCATCCTGTTGAATAATGCAGGGCCGAGACTCTCGCTCACTCTGTCATTCCGTCTGTGCGCGCACGGCAACGGTGCCGAGCGTGGTGCGCTGCCATCAACATGCTAATTGCATGCAGAAAGGTCTCTCCGTGGCAAACGCTTTAAAGATAGGCCATCTCACAGGCACTGACTCATTCATCATAAGCAGGTTACAGAGCTTAGAGGATCAATATCAGTACCGTGTGAGCATTCCATCAATGTCGCTGTTAGCACATTAATGGCACAGAACATTTACACATGTCCCCTGACGCACACTCACACACACACACTCACATGCTCACGTGCACTCTCCTTCCTAAACCCTGGCTTTGAATCACAGCTTTAGTCACGGTGGTATTGACGATTCGTCCCTTGGTAAATATCCCGTCTAATGAAGAAAAAGACACAGACGCACACAAATTGATTGTTCATCATAAACATCTGACACGTGGTTTAAGTGGAGGAGAGAGAAGAATGATGCCTGGAGGTGATTTTCTTTTATGGTCATATCTCACAACAACTATAATTCAAAGATTGAAGCGAAAAATAAAAGTAAAAACCAACATAAAGGGTCGGATAAGAAGATTTGTTCCACAAGAAAACTCCAGACCAGCTTCAGGACTCTTCTCCATGTCTCTATAGTGAAGTAAGAACAGCTCCTGGGGATATTCCCTCGTTCAGTGATGGTGGCGGGGAATTTTTTTTACTCATGAGCGATGTTAAAGACAATATTTCATTACTTTGCAATGGACAAGAACGTCTTTCGATTCTCAAATGAAAACCACCAACCATGAAGCTACTTAGCAGCATGGACACACTTTCTGCTGAAGATATATAAATATATATATATATAATAGTTTATGAACTCACTAAACATGCATATGAACATTATGCAGAAAAAGGGATTTTTAGATGTAATCACAAGTCGCAAACTTTTAAGATCCACCTCTCAATCGAGGTTGTGTCTGTTTAATATCTAAAACAGCTTTGTATTCATCCTCTATACAAATTCCTTCGGTGTATCTACTTTATGTCATTTGCAGTATAATGATCCTTCGTCTCCATCCAGCTGAAAATCAAAAACTCCATTAGAGGTCGTCCAGCAGCCCGGTTATTAACGTAGATATAAGGCTTCATTATAGATGAATCATCTCCTTGTGGAGGAAGCAGACAGTTACTGAAAGGGATCATTGTTGTTTCTACGCCGCGAGTGCATTTTGCAAATGACCAAGGAGGCTGGGTTTTATTTGTCACTTTATGATGCTGTACAGGCTCATAATTGAGAGGCCTGCATTCTGCCATTAAAGTGTTCTCCAGTGCTCGTGTCTCCAGCAAAGATAAAACATCCCCTCTTCCCTGGCATTTCCATCAGCAGCAATCTGAGCATTGGGGTGATCAGTGGTGCCAAAATCGTGGGTCATTAACCATTTCATGCTGTGCACACATCAGTGAGAAGACGCCTGCCTGGGGGGGGCGCGGTCTAGCCAGAATTCAGATTTTCTGTCCTGCCCGGTCTTCTCTGGGATGAGCCAGCCTTGATATCACACAGTTTGAGGTCGTCTCTAAACATGAAGATCACAGAAAGAATTTTTGCTTCAATTAAATTAATACGGTTTCTCGTCTGGACAAGAGGCCGAATAAAGAGGAGTCAGCTGATTCCCCCGGAATGCATGCTGATGAATAATCCATCCTATTGTGCAGACTTGTACGAGCGTCCCCAAAGCTTTGAGTATCTTCACACTCGCTCCCACAAAGAGAATGAATGATCTGAGCTGTAGTGGGTCGCTCACAGACACATGTTAATATGCAAACAAATATAAAATACACATGTAAACACCGACTGTGTGCAGACAGTCCTGAGCTCGTGCTGAAAAATACCCCAGCAACCGTCAGTTTCCTGTCTCGCTCTCTGGCCCAGGGTGGTGGGCATCACACACACCCGTGTCACCTGGCAGGCGGTTTTCTAAGCCATCCCTTTATGGAGCACTCCAGACACACAACAGCACACCTTTTTGTGAAAGTGGAAATTTTACAGAGGGAAGAACCGTGACCAGCAAACAGAAAGCAGAAGATTGGCTTTTTGCTGCATTACCCGACACAATGAGCTGCAAATACACGACAGTGGAACACCTGTAAAATATAACTCAACCGGGTGCAAGTAAACAGAACCTCCGCAAGGATGAACGGGTGGCAGGTGAAGAAGTCCTTCGTCCTGCAGTTGAAGGGACGCACACGTTTCTTTGCAGTTTGACCGTGTCCAACATGAGACCACATGAATATTCAAACAACAATAATCAAAACACGTTAGTGCTTCTGTAGTAGAAACTAGATACTCAGCCTCTGATATTGAAATCATGCCACTTACGACGTAATAACTTTGATGCTACACAAACTTAAAATAAGGAGAAGAGCGTTTCCGTCATGCTAAAGCAACAAGTCCGTGAACTTTGGGCGATGAGGACAGACAGGTTATTTATGACTCTAGTTACGATGGATTTTTTGATGAACGCTGATGTGAGTTTTTGTGACTGAAACCCACCGTTCTCTGCAGCTATATCAAAAACACCCCCACAGTCAACAAAACCGCCATTTGAACCGTTACTCACGGGTGTTTTTAAAGTGGTGAGATGCAGGATTCTTCCACTTCTCACAGGTCAAATGCTGCTTTTTTGCTTTAAATCCACAGCTTTAACAAAATACAACAGCGGCTCTCGGTGCAGCAGGCTGCCATTTTCACCGACTCAGAGAGCTCATTGATCATTCCTGTGAAAGTCATAGCTGCGGGATCTTCACCAGGCGGGTGGTGGTCCTGACACTGCAAAGAGGGGTGTTAGCTGATGTGGGCTCTGCTGGAGCTGCTTCTGTGCATCAGTGGTGAGCTGCTGCACAAACACACATTTTACTATCTGCGGACTTGTTTTTATCATTAAATTGTTCCTGTCAGTACAGGGAACACTGAGCGTTATTTATTTAGGAACTTTTATCCTTCCTCATTTATTTATTCTTTGTCTGTGATAGGATGTTGTACGACTGCCACCCGCGTGTCGAGATATTACCTCGACCTAATTATCGGAGTTATTAAACTGCAGCATTTAAAATACAATATATGGACAATTACATTTATTTAACAGCTAATTAGATTCTTTACTTCACTTTTCTTTTCCCATTCTTTCTCACCTTTTGTGATTAGTTGAAAAATGAACCCATCTTACCGGCAGCTTTGTGATCAAGGTTGATGGATGGAAAGGAGGAAATTATCGTGCAGACAAAGCTGCAGAGGCTTGTGTGCTTTCAAATGCCTCATTGTTATGTAATAATTACAAGTGGTATGAAAAGTTCCTTATAGTTCACTTAACTTTTTGCAGTAATTTAGCAAACTGTCATTCAACATGAGGATATGGGCTGAAAGTAGAGTTGAACACTCAACTCACGGTTGAGATGTTTGTGTCCACATACTTTTCTCTTCCTCCAGCAGCAGAGTCTTATGACTGTGATGGTGTATTCTCCTCTACCTGAAGAGACTCCGCATTAATACAGACTTCCCCTGCAGACAAAAATAAAAATCTAATCATGAAGACTTTTTGATTTGAGGCAATTTATTTGCTTGTCCCGCCGCCTCCTGCTCTTTCACATGAGCTTCTCCTCCCCGTCGCAGTGTCAGTCATGTTGATGAGCGGCACCCAGCCCGAGGCTAAGGTAACTAGCACAGCTTAGAGGAAGCAGATGGTGAACACGGACCGTGTGCGATAAACCAAAAGTGATGCTTATGTCTGCTGCATATTTAGCACCACAGTCGAGCACTCGCCTACAGCCAAACATCACATATACGCTGAAGAGCCAATTTTAGGCAAATGGGACAAAGATGAATAATGTAGTCATGTAATGAATTCATATTCCTGCTCGTTTAGTTATTTCTGATATTACCGTTTAAGATTTGAAGATCTCAGAGTCCATTGACAACAACGATAGCGTGTGACTACTGTGCGTCCGGTTCAACTGTGTTTCAAGGTGCTTTGTAAATCAACTAAATTTGAGCGTAGAACGTAGATCGACTGGTAAATCTATGAGCTGTGGGTTTGAGCTCGGGGGAGAGTCACTGCTGCTTCTTGTCAAAAAGGGGACAGATGAAGGGGTTTAAGTATCTGATCAGGATGCCTCCTGGACGCCTTCCACCGGATGTTTACCATGAACGCCCAACTGGGAGGAGATTCTGGGGTCGACCCAGAACTCTCCTGAGGGACTACACTTCCCATCTGGACGGGGAACTGCTCTGGATCCCTCAGGAGGAGCTAGGAGCTAGACTGGGGAGAGGGATATCTGGAACATCCTGCTCCACGGCCCGATCTCAGATTAGCAGAAGAAAATGGATGGATGGTTCTTATATCATCACCGCTCCTTCACCTTCTGCATCACAGGTGGGAGGGTTGAGTCGGGACATTGATTATGGATTAATCTTCACACTGGGATCCTCCGCAGGTCTGTGCTCCGCTCAGCGTATGGGTCAAATAGGCTCTCCATAGGTGCAGGAGGGTTAAAAAGGCCCATCATGACTGGTTGAGCACAAACAAGCTTGAGTGGTTTATAAAAAGCAGGGTTACAATAATCAAGACGGATGATTTGCTTCGAAATCTCTTCTCCACTGTGGCGGAGCTGCCTCACCTGTTGCAGTGCACATGCCTCAGTAATCAGCTCCCACCTTCAGATCGTCAAATTTCCGTGCTGCTCAACAATTAATTTCCAAGCAGTAATTGTGCTCATGATTTTCCTCGTCACAATCGATTAGATCAGATCAAGTGAGATTCTGACAGTTGCTGCTCCAGTGCATCAAATCAAACGCTCCCCTATGCACAAGTAAACTCTCTCCTCAATCACAGATGATGAACTGGTTTCATGGCTTCAGGCAACAACATCTCACTACAAACAAAAACCCGAAGGTGTAATGATAACTGCAACTTCAATGATGAGTAGAATTACTTTTGCTTGCTTACATTCTGGGATTACACTGTTAGAGTTGGTTAGTTTCACTCACAGATTTCACATTATGGAAGCGTCATCGTGAATTTTGTGGATTTCATGAAGGTTTCTGTGCAAATCACACAGACTTATCAACACAGACGCCAAAGTTAACTTCTGACTTCAACCATTAAAGCTAAAGATTTGGATTTTTCAATCAAATGTACATATTGATGATATCAACACAAACTGTAAAAGGTGTTTTAAAACGACCGTCCGACCTTTCCTTTAACACATTAGGTGACTTTTCAGATCAGAACACATCAGCCTGAGGGAAGGTGGAGTAAATGAACACACTCTTATGGTGCATGAGAAAAACCTTCACTCAGACATTCAAACTTCTAACAGATCAATAAAATCAGGAAAACATCGTCTCCTCTCAGATGTGACACTTAAAGAATGTGATCAAGCTTCATTTCAGATTTGTATATTTACAGAGGCGAGTGCATACTGCTGACGTTGAATACCTTATTTTGACCCATGTCTACAGACGCCCTCATGTTGCACAGCTAATCACAACTAAAAAGCTCTGATACTCATGACTGGATTTTAAACTGCTCGTCTGGAAACTTCTTGAGAAGAGCTGTATTTCTTCATACGTGAGAAGCTGTCAGCCTCAGCTCACTATACACCGTGCAGCGCTCTCATCCCCTGGGTAAAGCAATGCATAACAATGAGAGTGTGTGTGGTAAATTTATGAGGCAGCCAGCCTGGCTGTGCCTGCGGGCCCGGTGCAGATGACTTTCCTGTGCTCCTGGGAGGAATTACTCTGACAGGGCAGGAGAGGGATGCTGAATGGTGCACAAACAAACGGCTGGAGGAAGAGAAACAGACAGAGGGAGCAAAGACTTTGCTGTGGCAGCATTAAAATGACCTAATGAGCAACACTTGACTTTCACAGACACAAAAAAAACACAGGTGTTTACTCTCTTCCCCTTTGGCCTGGCATCCGATGTCAGATGGTAGTGATGCTGATTCTACTCGCAGCTGGTTCGGGTCAGTTTTGTGGATCTAAGTGGATTCGTGATCTCCTCAGAGGAGAGAAATCCTCCGACAGACTCTCAGTTTACAGAATTCCAGCAGAGGCAGGTTGTTGTAGCTTCAGTAGCTCGGAGCTCATTGTTGCGTTGCAGCTCAATGATTTCAAACATGCTCGGTTCCTTTTGTTTACTCTTCATGTTTCTGAAACCTCAAGAAGCTGGAAGGAGTTTTGCAAACTCACCTGCAGTCTTATATGTCGTAGCAGGTGTTTGCGTCTTTTGCAGAGTGGGGAAAATTTTTTACAATTTGACCTTATCTGCTTCTAACAGCTCTGCAGAGGCTCCCTCACAGATTCTCCTGCTGAATGAGATCTTAGCTTCTTGGCTATTAGCACTTGCTCACTAAAAACTAACCTGCATTGTCTATGTGGGAATGAAGTCTGATGAAAGTTGCTTGTTGGGTTCCTGGACTTTGCTAAAGAGCTTTAACTCCAAGTTTCGTCGCATGTTTCGAGCTTTAACAACAAAGAATGGTCCGGTTCTCTTGTGTGCGACATCCTGCATCTAGTTTGGTTTCGTGACAGTTTTAAGTTGTTTTCTTTCATCGCAGGGGAAAAGTAGGTGAATCACTGAATCGTATTTATGAATTTCGTTTTATGCATTTACTGATTATTTCGTTGGTCAAATCAAACGTGCTCTACACCGCTGCATTACGTCTACAAAATGATATGAGCGTACATATTTCATATAATTCATAAATCCTGCAATAACCCAAAAAACTACTTTAGCATATATATATATATTTTTATTTCTGCTCCATATGTCACATAAATAAGATCACAAGTTGTAAAAGACAGCACTAAAGAGGATTTCTAATGTTCACGATCAGAGATAAGAGGAGATGAAGACTGACAGAAACCTGTGTTTAAATGACACCTTCACATAAACACAGGTATTCAGAGGATCCTCAGAGATGACGGCAGATGTGGAGTCACATTTGAAAGAGGTTGAAAGCTTTAATATCCGATCTAACCTTTTGGTTGATGGGTCGAAGTTAATGTCAGACTTAAAGGCCGAGCGATGATGAATGGCTTGTGTTTGTCTTGTGTTTGAATTTCTCCAGGCCAAGTTTCAATCCTTCGACAATTCTGTCACATCTTGTTCTATAAAACACTCACTTGTGATTTCATTTAGTAAATACTTTAGTAAAGACTTCGTATTGTTTAGATGCCAGATGTAGAGTTCTGATGGTCGTTCAAACTGATCATCATTCAGCATCATTCTGCACGTGTCTTTTTATTTCAACCCTTTGAGTCATCTGTTAAAACAGTTAGAACATTCATTCATTTTAAAAGTTGTGTTCAAAGTTTATTGAAAGTGAGCTTTGTGTTCTGTATTTAATCACAGTACACAGTCTACAATCCCAGATGTTTTACCCAGCCCTGCTCCACGAGGATTTTTCGTGTGTCCCATCAGACTTTGTATTTAAGACTCCAAAGCTAACAGGATTGTTTACACTCTGAAGTTCCTGCCGGAATCGACGTTCCCTCAGAAGCTAAAGCCAGCTGGGTTTTGGAAAAAGTTATTTCAACAAGGATTTGTTCTGAATCCTTTAAAAAAAAATAAAAAAAAAAGGAAGCTTCTTTGTGTTTTATCCCATCCATCTGTTTTGTTGGTTCAGTCACAGTTTGGTGAGAAGAACGTCCCAGATGTGTGTTTCTCCTGCAGCTTCCTCCAGATGCAGGACTGAGGACGGGGCCATCTGGGAGATGTAGTCCCTACAGATCCTCCCCCGAACCTCTGGGCCTGCCCAAAGGTTTTCTCCCATTTGTTCATTCCAAAGGAAGGCTCTCCTGAGGATTATTATTTTCATTAACATCAACTCTTTGAGATACAGAGGGACAGATTGTGTTTCATATGAAAGCTGATGGGAGGTTATTGTATATCTAAAAATATTAAACTTTTACTGCAGTTGTAGTCGGCTGCTGCAGAGTTTTCTCGGCCTGCCCCATAGTCGAGTCTGGATAATGTCTGAATGATCATGTGAGAAAACAGGGAGATTATCTGGAGGATTCACCGTGAGAACATGTTGTGATGATATTTCAAACACGTAATGGACGGGAAACAAATAATGATAATACAAATACATAGAAGAAATATTCATTCAGTGTTGATATGATAGTAAGTTCTGTCCTCTGCATGGACCCTTCACCTGAACGCTCCTCCAGAGAAAGTCTGGATCCCCTTGTGCAGACATTTTGGACATACACACATAACATGCACTCTGAAAAGACTTCATCACTTCATCAACATGTGGGAAATATGTTTACCCACTTCTTTCTCATTATATGAAGCTGTAAGTGGTTAGAAAGCTTTTGTGTCTCCATCTTCCTCTCCTGTTGTTTTCCCTAAATAAGACGGATCGCTTGATTGCGTTGTCTGGTTTGATTGTATTTAGCCTGAAATGGTTTTCCCTTCTTCACAGTGTCAGTCAGCTCAGTCTGGCCGCGGTCCACAGCTTCACCGATCATTCTCACTCTCTGTGTCTGTGTCTCTTGTCACAACGGAACCTGCCAAAAAACTTTCAGACAAATTAACTCTCCGGTTTGGCAGCGATTATCATTTTCAAGCATATATTGAAGAAACAAAGCAACTTAAACTATCAGGTGCTTGAATCAACGCTCCGACGAGCTGAGATGAAGGTTTCACATGTCTCCACCTCTCAAATGATCCTCCATCACCGATCCCTCGGTATGAATCTCCTGAAGCAGCATGAACACTAGACACTGAGCGTGTTGCCTCATTTAGGACGATATCGTTTGAATTCAATACTGAAGTGAAACATGCTTCGATAGTGAATTTTAATTTTAATTTCATGATGCTTGTTGGAGTATGCTTGTTGCTTGTTGAATAAATAATTTCATCAGGTTGATTTCTCCTCTTACTGTTTATTTGTCCACAACGCCAGTGGCCGGAGGCTTTATGTTTTCAATCCCGTTCCTGTGAACACGATACTTCAAGAGTTCCTCTGGGAATTTCTGTACTCGTCAGAATTTGGGGGTCAAAGGTGAAAAGTCAAGGTTGCTGTGACCTCAACACAACACATCTCAGAGAAACCTTTCAAATCTGAAACACAGCACTCACCTCAGACTGAAGACTGACCTGGTGAGTGAGCGTTTTATCTCCAGCGGTGCAGCTTGATTACATTTTCCAGTTTAGATTCTTTTTTTCTTGAAGTATCTGCAAATCACATACGTTTGTTTTCCTTTTTATGTTAACACAATAAAAGTAATAAGAGAATATGTGTATAGCCAATGATGTACAGCAGGGATTTAAGAATAGATATAGGTTGGGCTGCTTTACTGCTCCTCAGGGTCTCGAGTCCTGTGTAATCTTCAGAACTGTCGTGTTTAACAAGGCTGTGGTGGATGTCTCCCTAAAGACAGACATGACCCTTGGAGGGTCTGTTATACATTGTGTGAGTTTGTGTACATGTGTGTGTGTATGAGACACACCGGTGTACTCAGGTGCATTTCTGGCAATCACTCCCATTGACTCTGTGCCAATGTTGCCGCTCGCGCTCGGCTGAACATTAAATCTAGTGAAGGGCTGAGTTTATTTTCTTTGCTTTGAAAGGCCATATTTATCGTTTTCAATTATCTGGGATCCATAAAGACTGACCCCTGCTCTCTGCTGCACCGTCTGAACTGCTGCACGAAGAAAGAGACCAAATGGAAGCCTAAACTGTGCTCGGGTATATTACAGTATTTTCAGATTTGTCTTCTTTTTCTTTTCAGTGTTCGTGCACTCGTCCATGTGCACAAACATGCATTAGTGCCCTTGAATGAACTGAGCGTTATTTAATGCCTCTGACGACCTGAAAATCCAAACACACATCAATATTCACACACCCACAAGTACGCCATCGCTCTCCATGCAATGGTAACAACACTCCTCTGATGTTAATAGTAAATTAATCACAGCCTTGATGTTAAACTCTCATTATCTCGTCATGAGATGTGCTGCTGGCCCGAGGGCGCGCAGCCGACGACAGTTCCCTTTGAACGGGTTGTGTATCAGCCAACCCCCCTCTGTTCGCCATTTTCAAGCCGCGGCTGCAATGGGCAGAAAAAAATGTTGCCATCAACAGGAGAGTGTGACGCCCACGCTCTCTCTGTGCTGAATGTAATCTCCTTTTTATGTTGATTGTCTACACTTGTGATTATGAGGTCAAACAGCGTGTGTGTGTGTGTTTGTGTGGTCGAGGTATTACTCATGTTGTGGGAACATGAATCTGTTTGGTGTCACATTACTGAGACTTGTTTGTGCAGGTTTATGAAACTGGACAGAGTTCATGTGGAAATGCTTTTACTCTACTGGTCGTTTCTATGGAAATATATGAGAACAGGACTCTCTTTATAAAATTCCACCTCGCTGAAAATGTATTTAACTGCAGTAACTCATGATTTGCTTTTGCTTCACTGCTCTCAAGCTGTTCCAGAATTATTCTTCCTCTATAATATACAGTATAATAATATAATTATTGAGAGAGAACCTGTCTTTATATTTAATCCAGATTAAATCCTTCTGGCAAATCTCCATTCTTGATTCCCGGGGACTCACTGAGACACAGGAGGCAAGTTATGGAGTAAAAAGGCGGCAGATAGACGTCCTTATTTTTATCTCCGTCCTGCAGTGACACTCCTCCTCGCTGTGAACAGTAGCTCTTGGAAAGAAATCCTGCCTCCTCCACCTGTCAGAGCTTCCTGATTGCTCTGTCTTCCTCATAGTGTCACCGTCCCTGCCGACTGACGGGATCTGTCCCCTGAGCAATCTGCAACAACCCCCCCCCCCCCCCAGTGAAGCCGCTATGGGAGATTCTGCGAGAGACGAGCGAGCAGCTATTTTCTCCTCGCGGTATTTTGCGCTGGTAATCGTAGGTGCTCCTCCGTCGGTCGTGTGTTTTCCCTTCAGAACGAGGGATAGTTTGCTGGAGAGTAATTTGCCAGCGTGTCCTGTCTCTAATGGTGGAGCTGTGAACTTTCCGTGGAGCCGCAGTCACCTCTGCCTTCTCATATTCTACCAATTACCAAGTTCTGCTTAGTGTCACCACATATTCCCCTCACCGCCCGGACCACCGCCACCACCACCGCCGCCCCCCTTCGCTCCGCTGTCTCCATGGTTACCTCTTCAGAGGCTGACAGATTGTGGAGGCAGACTGAACTCAGGGATTAACATTTGACAACAATGGCAGCTCCTTTTTTTAGTCCAGCCAACTGCACCGGGCAAACTTTATTTTAAAACATTATCTTATACACGTTCACATTTTCATATCATTTCGTAGCAATTATATAATAACGTTATTTATGGCAAACAAACGTAATGATGAAAATCTACTTTCAAACGGTCTCTGTCTGGAACATAATATCTGAGAAACGGAGAGTCCAGAAACATCACCACAAATGTCATGAGGACGGGAAGGTCACATGTTACCTGGAGTAAGACGGGAGTGATGTCCGCTGGTGATTGAACTTCACGAATCCCCATCAGCCCACAGCTCCATGTCCACAGTCCCTTAGATACATTTAAAATTACCTCTCGTCACTGTGTGTTCACGCTGGCAGCGCTGTATCCTTTGTTGAGCCCTTAAAACCTTAAATACATAAATGACAGGGCTGAAGTTGATCGCTCCAGAGTGTGCGGAGGAATAAAAACTCTCTTCAGTTTGAGTCTAGCTTCTTCTTCATGCACCCGTTCGAGTTCCAACGAGACTTTGGGAACAAAATGAAAACTATGCTTCAAACTTTGGTCAGAGATTTGATCACAGAGTCGGTCAACTCACGATATTTATGCTGGAAGTATACGTTTTTATTGAATACTACATGTCATTCATTGATCATTTGAATGGATCGTTAAATGTAGTCATATCTTATCATGACCTCCGACATCTCAGAGTTGGTACATCAGGAGGATTTGGACGAGCTTGAGGACATGTCCACGCCCTCTAATACACACAGACGCACTCTTTGATGGACCATCATTAACAAAGGGAACATCAGCTGTGAAGACCTGAAACTAGAGACTGAGACATAAACTCCTGAGGACAACAGCCAGTGGTGTCGCCCTCTGCAGGTCATTCAAGAGACTACAGGTTAGAGATCCAGATTCTACCTCAGTGTAATAGTGAGTCCAGAACTGATTTGATTGGTTTAGTGTTTTCAGTCATTCCCAAATGCATCTCTAAAGAAACTTTAATGTAAAAACAGATAAAAGAGGGATGTGGAGATATAAACTCTCCAAACATCTTTTTAGCCAGGCTATGACAGGGACGCCAGTCAGTCTTTTTTTAATATTTAAATATCACTGCTGCCATGACGCTCTGGATAGACAGCTGATCCCTTGGGGGATGAATCCTGAGCCCCTCAGGCATCACCACAAGGTTGACATGTTTTTGGTTTTTCCAGGGAGACGTCTTGGCACACACTTATTTTTTAGGATTGACATCTGTCCAGGAACCAAATAAATAGCTTGAATGCATTTATTAATCTAATGTATTAATCCCTGCTAATAAATCAACAAACAAACTGAGTGAAGATTTAACGTGATGGATACCGAATACTGAAAACTTTAGTGATGGTCTTCACGTTTCTTCAAAAAGCACCAGGTTCATGTGGGCTTAGATGTTATTGACATCAAATGATCTCTTCTGCTGGAAAGACTTTAAGTTAAGAGTACAAAGTTGTTTTCTGGATTTAAAAACCATGTTCTCCATATTCCCCATGTGTGTGCATGTGTGTGTGACACGCTGACACTGTCACACACACATGCACACACATGGTGACACTCTGACACACACAAACAGACACACACACAGGCCAACACTCAGAGGATGAAGTGTGTTCTGCTGAGGTCCACTGGCAGTAAAAGTGACTAAAGAAGTGAAAATAGTTAGAAACAAAAAGTGGCAGCTAAGTGTGTGTGTGTGTGTGTGTGTGTGTGTGTGTGTGTGTGTGTGTGTGTGTGTGCGTGTGCGTGCGTGTGTGTGTGAGGAGCAGGAATTGATTTGGTCGATTGTGCCGCACTGCGCTGGGTGAAGGACGACGGGAGGATTAACAACACTCGTTTGGTTAATTAGTCTGAATGAAAAGATCAGATCCACTCTCAGAACAGAAGCTGTTCCTGGTTTAAGGTGATGAATCTACAGAAGAGTTCGGACAGAACGCTCCTGTTACAGCAGTGAATCTGGAGAACATGGAGGTTTTTTCCCTTTAAAACCAGTTTCCCTGTGATTTTAGTTTGTCACAGTAATTCCTCTTCTCTCTCAACGTGATGCACTGAAGCCGCTAGAAATTTAATTAAATCTGCGGAATAGAGATCAGCTCGCAGGTACAGTAGCTGAGAGGATCAATATGGTGAAACTATGAACTCACTGAATAATCAATATGACGCCGAGATCACTTGTCATCTGGGAATTAATGCAAAAACATTTTCACATTTCTCACTGAGCTGCTTCTTCTTTCAACTCGTCGGTACTTTTATTACTTCCGATCTTCATGTAGACAACAAACAGAGAGAGAGAGAGAGAGAGAGAGACGTTTATATTAATATTAAATTGTAAGTTTCTACTGGATGATTATGAAAAAATATTTTATACTGGAGGAAGCTTGTAGACGCCTGATTGGTAAAACACAGTAAGAGTTTTCATTATAAAGTAAAACATATAAAAGATTTACGGTAGAAGTTTATACTAAGAAAATGTTCAATAGGATAAAAATATAAAAAAGTTCAGTTGTGTCCAAATCTCCGACCGAACGCCCGAAGGTCCAACGATCTAATCTTTAACTTAACTTGCGTTCTTACATCATCCAGAATCCTTCCAACAATGATCCGACCCAGAGAAATCTCCAGTTTGACTATGGGACAAAGACGAGTTACCAGGTCGGCTGTTTGTATCGGTCAGTGCTGGATCGTTACCAGTATCGATTATTCTTTGTCATTTGCAGCGTAACGTGAATAAAACTTCGTCACGTCATCTGTGAACTCACGATGTGAAACACTACATCCAACCTCGACTCCTGAAGGACGAAGCACATCGGTGATGAGTGTTTGCATCAGAGCATCTGCACCCACTGAAAGACGTGATGACCGGAGGACACGCTGCTCTGCTTCAGTATATTACTTTCATATTCCTCAGTGTTGTGGCGTCATGAAAGACCAAATGAGAGAATCCAGGTTAATGTGTGTGCAGCTGTTAACAGACGTGTGAACAGAAAGGTGGCTCATCAGGAAAACGTAAACACGACGGGGTCACATTTGTAAATGTTTGAACAAATGATCCATAAAGTGGAACCTGTCTGCTGAGGAAAAGGTTTTCAGAGCATCAATCTTTAATGGAGCCTGCAGCCTTAGCAGGTGCCGGCAGTCACTTCCTGCTGCAGCAGCTCTGTCCGTCTTGTGGCCGAGCTGCTCGACTGCAGTGGTTAATGTTAACACTTCTCTCAGCACAGCTTGGCAGTAGTTTCTAAAGGGAGCGGAGATCATTACTCATTCACTTCTGCTCCGAGTCGTGCAGCTGCGGCCCGGGGATTACAAGTGGTGACTTTTTAAGTCGCAGGCCCATCGGACCCTCAAATGAAAATGAAAGCCGCACTCGCCCAATTGGTTTCGACATCAATTCCGACATGCGATTTTTCACCGATAACATCCACTTCATCAGAGTGGAAACACTAAGTGGACTTCATGATGAAATATCTGGAGGAGAGGCTCGTTCAGTCCTCTCATCTTCTTGTCACAGAGCGGTTGACACTTTTCAGTCCTCGGGCCACGTCCAATCTCTCCGCCCGGTGTTCGGTTGTATCACAGCTTTCGGCCGGAGCCCTCTCAGCTGTTCTCCCGTCAGTGTCTCACCCCGCTCTCCTCTCTGTGTCGGGACATCAAACGCAGCTCGACCTTCAGGTGTTGACTTTGCTCTGCTGCATCTCAGCCAAAGACATCGCATAAGCTACCTGACACCAGGTTTATGTTCAGTCTTACTCTGAATAATAATGTCTCACAGGTTGAATAACAGTTTGTGTGTGTGTGTGTATAAATTTACTGTAGGAGAGCAGTCTGTAAACCATGCTGATACAAATGAGCCGTGCACTAACAGGGGCCATTAACCCTCATCGTGCTTTTTGCCTGTATATGTGAACACACACACACACGCACACACACAGCTCTGATAGTGATGAATGAGTGTACTAACGGCGTCTAATTAGTGGCCAGCCACAATAATATGCTTTGTTGATGGGAGTGAGACAGAGATGGTGTGCTCACGAAGGCCGAACGCCTCGGCTGCCTTCCTGTTTACGTTGTTTCTGTTTTACAATCTGCTCATGGGAGCAACACATTTCATTAGGTCCTAATCAGTTTACTATAAATGGCTGTGCACTACTTCTAAAACTGATTTTATGGAGTTTTAATATTCGATTTAATGTTCATTGGTGTTTACCTTTTACTTCACGTTGTCCAATAGTAGATATTTATATGTTTCCCCACGATTCCTCAGCTACAGGACATTATAACAGTAGAAACAGTAGAAATGCTGCTCGTCAAACTGCATTGTAGTTTGTGCTGCGTGTGTTTTGCTCGACTTCCAGCAATCAAATCAGGTGAATGTGAATACAGGTCCAGTCTGACACCACATGTTAGAATACTCCTGCAGGGACGAGGCAGCTGGTGAACCTGGGGGTGTTCATATGGTCGTGGAGTTTAGCACAAATGGTGCATCCAGTGTCGAGCGTCAACACAAACTCTACCTGTGAGTCCTCAGTCAAACTGTCGGCTCGGCTGCAGGAGCCTGACTGATGCAGGACATCGACATGTGGGAATGTGTTTTATGTCTCACACCGTCAGGATGCATGATCAGTGTCACATGTGAGAAGTGGGTGGTGATGGTGTTTCAAACATTAGTGTGTGTCTCTGTGAGCTCACATGTTGAATAATGACGTTTTATTAACTTGATTGTCTCTGAGAAGAAATGGTTTCATAGGATGAATGTGAACATCATGGTATTTGAAAGTTGTGAACACACAGACTTTGAACCAGCTGAACAGATGTGTTTAGTTTGGATGCAGGTCTCAGCTGAGGTCTCAGCGGTTCTGACTCTGAGTTGTTTCCCTCCTGCTTGTTTGTGGAGCTGAATTTCTGATGCAAATGACTTCAGCCGCTCCGCAGCTCTGTGTACTGTCTGTACGATGTGGCCAGGGGCGCAGCAACAGGGGAGGCAGAGCAGGATATCGCCTGGGGCCCAGAGCTGAGGGGTGGGGGGGTGGGGGGGCACATTAGGTTTGGTTTGATGTGCGGGCTCCCCAGGTCCCCTTAGCCTGGGGCCCCAAAGTCCCTTGAAACGCTCCTGGAAGTCACACGGAGGAAAAAAAACTACTGTGCATAATCTAAGTTGAACTGCAGGTAACCATGGCAACAATACAGTGGAGCGGCTGTGTGCGAGCAGATGAAACGTCTCGGTGATAATGGACAGAATCTTGAATTAAACCGAGGACGAACTCACTGAAAACAATTGTGACTTCAACAGTCTGCTTTGTTTTTCCTTTGGGAAACTGTGTCCGTGCTGTAATCAGGAGAATGTTCTCTGCTGCACATGGTGGAACCGTCCATCTCGTTATCAGGACACGGCGTTAATTCAGAAAACAGTGTCAGTGTATCTGCCACATGGAGCTGGAGCCTTCTCTGCACTTCTGCACCTGCAAGTAAAATTGCGTGAACGCCAACGAACTGCACTCGGATCCATATGCCTCCGTCAAGGGAGTGTAGTAATCCTCAGTTAAATTCTTAAAGATATGAAAGTGTGCACATTGAAGAAACAAACAAAAGAGCACAAGAGAAAAAGCAAATAAAAAGTGAGAGATAAAGAGTGAGGAGGGCACAGGATGTGATATGTAGGATGTCGATTTAATGGTACAAGTATATTATTGATCGCACCGCTCTGTCTTATCTCTAGACACGAGGTTCAGACTCTCAGGTGTGAAAACGTCCTGCGGTTTAGTTTTGGGGAAAAGATAATTCTCCTCCTTAAATATTAACAACATCAGGACGTGTTGAAGGCCAAAAAGATTCCAGGAATCCTCCCCGCTCTTAAGAAAACTTGGCCTGTGCAGCAGAGCGAGGACGATATTGCAGAAGAGAGAGCTATCAAATTCTGTCCCCACGTGAACCAGACTTTTACCAATATAAAGCGTTTTATATGGAAGCAGCAATACCCAGAGAACGAGGCACTCAAACAGATGGCTCACAAACACCAGAAAATCTCATCTCTACCAGCTACGGCCAAAAGAAACTGAAAACAAACGCCAGCGGTGAAGAATCTTAGAGAGAAAACCAACAACGAACAGTCGTGTCACAGCTCTGAATAAATGTTCTGTAATTAACTTAATACCTCCATGGCTCCGAGTGTCCTGATAAACATCAGCATGTACCGATTCAATATCTGCAGAACACGAACGCCACCGTGACACAATTAGTCAAATGCAGCCTCTGCAGGACGCAGGTGGGGACACAGCGTCTGCACAGATCGTGAAGCAGAGCTGCAGTATCTTTATTTATCTAGTTATTGCATCAAATAACTAATAACCAAACTTATCAGACACAGGAACACTTGATTCCTAAAATGACAGGAACCATCTTTGGGAATAATGTATTGGACGTGTTTTTACCCATTAGCATGGAGGAGGCAGGACGTATGACCTATATGCAGCCAGCCACCAGGGGGCGATCGAGATTTGGCTTCACTTTTGTGAGCGGTCATATCGTCCAGCTTTACATACAGATCATGTCGTGGACTGAATTTGTCAAATCTTAAAATAATAGACTGGATTTATTCAGTATTCAGATCAGGAGACAACGGATTTAAATGTGTGTGTGTGTGTGTGTGTGTGTCTCTGCCTGAGCCGCAGCCCCGAGCATCACGTATCACAGAGCTGTTCAGCCTCACAAGAGGTCACTATCACACACAAGGTAATCCTTCTTAAGAGATTAGTCGTCAGTATTTAAAAAGCTACATTATGCGTTTGACTGCCGACGGACTCAGGAATTAACTTGTGGCCTTTTATTAAAGTCTGAGGGTTCCGGTCAGCGCGGCGTCCGCACAGCAAACATGATATACATGTATAAGGAAGCAGGACGGAGATTCAGCTGATAAAATATATCCTGTTCCTGTTTCACCATTTGTTCTGGGTGCTGTGACATTTAAGGCCCCTGACGACGCACACACTGTTTATCCCAGACTCCGTCTTCCTCCATCATCGAGAGGGAAACGCAGACATCTGAAGGTTACTCCTGGCAGCAAGATGATGACAGTAGCTGTTACCTTGGGATAAACTGTTACATCCTTAAAATCTAAATTTAAGCTCGGCAGAGGCTGCAGACTTCCTGTTTTGTGACTCATTTAACGCGGACATTTATCCAGAGTCCGTGAAAAATCACAGATGGATTAACAGCGCTTGGCGGTGGCATTTGCAATCTGGTGAGACGCATCAGTCCAAAGAGGACACTGCAGGAAATGTGATATTATTTTTCAATTCGGAGGTTGGCAGTTCAAGACAAAAACAAAGCACATCGTAAAATATTGGACTCAAATCTGCGTGATTTTACTGTCACTTTGAATAAAATGTATGAGCAGGGGTTTGCACTCTCTTCTATTAAACAAATGGATGAAAGAAAACCAGCTCTCAGACTTTTAGTTCTCACTGATCTAACCTCATCCTGCAGATCTGCTCAGACTCCTGCAGCATTATTGTTTGGAGAAGGATTGAAACTCCTCATGCTGTTGAACAGGATCCTTGTTAAGCTGCTGATTCTGTTGGTTTATTGTTTCATTTCATTCCTGCTCAGTTTGTAGATTCTGAGCCTCTCGTGTTCCTCTCGTTTTAGAATGAATTGTCACTACAAAGTAAAAGCACAACCCTCGTGTTATTGCTGCAGTGCTTTAAATTACAGAGCTTTTGTTTTTAGAAGTTGTGCATTTGGGCATTGTAGATTGCTTAATCAACACACTCCGGTTGATTATGGTCAAAGTCTTCACTGCGGAGAAACCAGGTAGGATGAACGGAACATTGCAAACAGACAAACACTTGTACTGATGTTGTTTGAGCGTCTCTGCTGACGACCAAACATTAAAAACCAGACGGTGCTTCCTGTCCGTGTGCAGAATTGGCAGACTTACAGAAAATGAATAAGGGGCTCCGTGCCTGTTTATCCTCGGGCATGTGGAGTTCAGTGATGCTGCCCCGAGGCTTCGTGGACGAACGGGGGAATCTGAACCGGATTCTGTGGAACCTTACGGGTGGACCCTGGAACTGGGCCATTAAGAGACAGAAAAAGACTGAGGCAGAGATGAGGACATCACACTGTGAAGCTGCTGCTGGTCGACTTCTGCGAGCTGCTGATTGTGGAGCTGTGGGAGTAAAAGAAAACAATAGTGGAAGGTCAGGTGGAAGAAACAGTTGGAGCTGCAGGTGTGGTTTCTTGGCACCACTGCAGGGACCTGCTGTCTTTCTTATCAGCAGCACCTGTCCAATGATTATATACAGTGTTGAGTTTGATTTCAACCCCGTCTGAGAGAGTTATGTCACCGACGAGAACAAACTTTAAAGAAACACTGAACCAGTGCAATGAATCAGGAGCTGGAAGGTTGAGTAAAAAAAAAAAAAAAAAACTAGCCGACAGAAGGTAAACAACAAAATGGACTTTTATAGTTGAAGCAAAGTTTAAATGTCCGTGAATGTTTTTCAAAGTTGCGTCCACCTTCAGAATTTGACATTTAGTGTTTTACCTTTGTGTTAATCCATGAACACGTTTGTGTAACGCTCAGTATCTGGGTTGTGGTTTGGAAATGGGTTTGGATTTTGTGATTTTCTCAGTGGAACCTGATCGGATGCCAGTGTGCTGCATGTTGTTGTTGTTGTGTTGTTGTGTTGTTGCACCACACCACCCAGAGCTGCCACCTTCAGTCAATATAATGCGTCTACCAGCGATCAGCGTTGCGCATTAAAGTGTATTTATCAGCAGCGACTTCTTGTCTTGACACGTTTTCCAGCGTCTGTTCTTTGCTCAAAGGGTTCAACCAAACAGACAAACTGACAATTATTGGAAACACTGGGATGTTGTTGATGTTCGAAAATATGTGCATCACCTTTTCAACTCCCTCTCTCACATTTCACTTAATTGGATTTCCTTCTTTTCCTCTCTGCTCCTTAAGCAATTTGTCAGCGTGAAGGCTTTCAACAGTATAATTGTATAGACGAGTGCAGCTGCGTGCTCACGGAGGAGGATTGATATCCAAGTGAGTCATATTCTATTTACTGTCAGGATGTAGGCTGAGAAGTCTGGGGAGTTAATGTGGATGTCTGGTGTGTGTGTGTGTGTGCATGCATGTGTGTGTGTGCGTGAGTGTGACGGGCAGGTGAGGGGAGGGTTAGGACGGAGAGAAGAAGAAGTGAAAGAAATGGACGACAGGATGGTGACGAGATGACAGAGGGAACTGAGCAGAGGAAAGAAATTTGGGGAAAACTGAAGAGATAAAAATAAAGAACAAAGAAAAGGAGGGAGACGATGAAAGATGACTCTGAGAACATAAGATGCAGGTGACGGTGACAACGGGGAGGACGGATGAGACTCTGTCCCAATTCAGTGGCTGGAACCTCCCGAGTTTGTAATAAGCTGACTGGGCTCCTTCACACACAGAACTCTGAAAACAGAACCAGACTTTTAGTTTTCAGCTGTGAGATGATTTATAAAAGTAAATGTAATCCCTGCTGTGCTGGACGTTACCAGAATATATTCAAAGTGCAGTATGAGATAAGATGATTCTTTATTCGTTGTTACAGAATGAATATTGCAAAGTTAAGAGGGATAAACATCACAACTGAGCCGTCATGACGACTGCAGAATGCAATGTTTCTTATTTGGAAAAGAGATTAAATAGGAATATTTTGCTGGTTCCTTCAGTCCAGAGTAAATTACTTATATCACAAGTCTTAAACGCTCTATTATTTCAATCTTCAAAGGCTCCTGGAAATTCAAAAGAGCTGCACCAAATTATTTCTTTTGTCAAGATTCATGAATTATTCTCTGGGAAATCTGTGACAAGGTTAAAAAAAACGAGTGGAAACGGAAATTCATCGTGGTCCTGTGACCCCGAACAAACCACAGCCTCACACCAGGTTCAGAAGTTTTAGCTCAAAGCCGAACGACTTTTGAAGAATAAAAAACACAGAAATAAAGGATTCATTCCACGTTTATTCTCCTCTGCTCAGGTCCTTGTTCTCACTGACATGGTGTCGTCGGATGCTTCAGTAAAAAATACCTCTTTTTATAAATTAGTGATTTGGTGAAATGTAAATACATCGACCGAAATGAACCAGAGCCACAGACGATGTCATTAGTTTCACTTCTTCCGAGACAAGTGAAAGCGTCGGCTGTGAGAAATGTGTATTTGTGCTTCGCGTACACTCTCAGGGAGAAAAGAGAAGTTAAAGACTGTTTCGGAGACCAAGGAATAACCTCACGAATAATAAATATATTTCTTTTCTGCTCCTGCCTCGCTCATCACTGAAGTAGCTGTTGAATTTCTGTGCAGGACGGAGAAGAAAAGAGCGGCTTGAAGACACGACTCAGTCGACCGCGTGAAAAGTGGGAAAAAAATAATTGCATTTCATGCCGGCGTCACTTCCAGGGACTTGGTGCTCGGATGGATCGGAGCCATCGTTTCTGATATTGGACACACCTGAGCTTTGAGCGCTGCAACAAGTCAAAATGGCAGCTGTGCAAACGGCCGATTCAGTTTGAAAAGAGTTTTAATTTGCCAGTTGTCATAGCACATTAGTTTTACTAAAGGTTCTCACCGCAGTAATTAGCCGGCGAGCTCCTGAAGTGTGAGCGTTTTAAACCTGAGTCAAACTGCGTCTGTGTGAACGCAGTCGTCACGTGGGTTGGTTTTTTGAATAAGTTACAAAAATCTGGTGCTGATTTGAGTTTTTCCATGAAAATTCAGTTTCTTCCTCAGCCGTCGCACGTCTCTGAGTTTTCTTCATTACGTCGTGTCTGTTGTCTCAATGAACATTTTTCATGCATGCTCCACAGCCTTGGTTTAAAGAGCTTTAAACAATTTCCTCAAATGTATTCAGTGGAGAGACGCACACGTGCAACTGTCTCAGCTTCAGGTGCGTTGGAAAGTGTCATCAAGTCCTGAGAAAAGCAGATTTCCTGCTCTGCTCTCACTCAGCTTCACAATTTATTGATCATCAAACGTAATTTCAATACCTCCATGAAAATCCTTCTTAATACGGCTCCTCACTGCTTCTTCTCTGTTCTCTATTCTATTCCTCACTCCACCGGTCCTCGTAATTACTTTGCCGGAGCCGAGTCACAATTATGCCCAATAAAATAACAGAAAGAATAAAACAGAAAAACACCTAGCATAAAATATCTGGCAGAACTGCGAGTGATAAATCGTTTTGTTTTTCTTTTTATGTTTCCTTTGCTCTCACTGTCAACCCCTCCCTCCCTCCTCACACTCATCTGCACCTCTTCCACTCGTCTCTCCGTTCTCACTCTCAGTGCGACCTTTGACACCCCCCCCCCTCCCCCCCACACGTTCTCTGCCTGGCCACACTCAACTCCTCGACGTCACCAAGCCTGTTTCTGAGTCTTCTTCTGGGTCCACGCTAATTCTAACAGCACCGGATTGACGTGCAGTGTGTGTGACGGCTGCGTCACTGACCTGCTGCGTCTCGCTCAGGTCCGTTCGGTGGTTCGTGGTAAAACTGGTCTGTACTTTGTTATATTCATGTCCGTGATATTTCTCTGTGATCGTCTCTGGTGCACACATCTTCCAAATCCTGTGAGACTTGACCAGAAATGGCGGCTGAAGTTCAGGACGGAGGAGGAATCAATCTAATAACAAAATATAAAATTCGACTGCTGCAAACAAAGGATGCATCTTCAATCAACTGTTTTTTTATTTTTATTCGGGCAAATTAATTCATGAACATTTACAGAAGTGAACCGATGTGAAATCTGTGAATCTTCTCATCCTGCAGCTTTAAAATGTCCCCGACATGGTGACTGTGAACAAACGAGGAATTCAAGAACATCCTTCCAAGCACATGATCTCTTGAGTGTGTATCCTCATGTGTGTGATGTGTATGGAGACTTTCATTCAGTCTCACAGACTGAGAGCACGAGAGGAAAACAGCAGCTGTCCACGTTAATATAAAAGTGTCTTTGTCCACAAACTCTTCTTATCTAACTTCCACCGACTCCTTCTCCACATTCAGGACGCTGATGTCAGAGCCTCGATTTATTAGATTATTGAATAAAACTGAAACTGAAGGAATGAAATCGACCCCGTGATGCAAAAACCTTCTTCACACAGTTCACCGACCAAACAGTGTAAAATAAATGGACCTCATTAAAGAGTTTTCAAACTCGCTCGTCATTGATTCAGGACAAATCTGTTCATCAGGGTAATTTTCCAAGAATTGTTCTCTCACACCGCAAAACATTTCTCAGCTCAACAGCTCCCTGTGTCCCCTCCGCTCTGATGGATTCACGTGGTCTCCTCTGGTGCGATCGCTGCCTCTTCAGACAATACCACTGACTTCAAATCAAATCCACAACTATTCAGAGTCCAGGACGGAAACTCTGCAGTTTGACCCTCATCTCCGCAGGCGCTGTCTCGTCCCCTGTGTCTCACTGATGTTTGGCTTGAGGCTTCACAGTTGTCCTCTGATATCTTCACATTCACGTCCACACTTAAGGAAACACGCCGCACACGAGGGGAACGCACTTTGGAAGCTCAGTCAAACAAACCTACACTAAAGGAAAAGCTAAATATTGCGACTCGACCTCTGTGGCCACTGGTTTGTGTGATTTCTGCCCGGGGGGGCAGCAGAAGTGTTTTTCTACAAGTCCTGTTTGTGGATCTAGTGAATGTGGGTCGACAACAAGACCCACATGTTGAAGAAAATCTGTTTCTGCTGTTCCCAGCGAAACATTTCCCACTGCCCTCACTTCACGTTAACCAGACGCCGCTGATCACCTCCACGACCGACCGGAGTGGACGACCTCGGTGCTGGAGCCTGTGAGCGGGAAACTAACCAGCATGCTTCAGGGTTTTTTTGTCTTTCCCTTAGTCTGGAACTCGTCCATTTCCTCAGGGGACGGACGTTTGAAGTGTAAATTTCTCAGCAAAGACATTTGAACCGTGTGACCCAAGACCTGTTTCCATGGAGACTCTGAAAGCAGCAGCAGCACCTGGGTGACAGTAATTGTTGCTTAGTGTGTCGTTGCCCGGTGATCACCTCTGACGGCTCGCTGTGCCGCGTCATGATCATATTTGCAGACTCTACCGTGTTCACGTATATTTAATTCTTGAACCAGTCGCCCGTCTGACTGCCTCTTCTTCTTCTCTCGTCACGTAACTGTGGCATCTGCAATTATCAGCTATTTATCACCACTTGTGATTCCTGCTCATAGAAAGTCTCTCTAATGTGAAACAGGCGCCGCCGCCACCGCCGCCGCCGCCACATCAGCTCCGTCTCGTAAGACTTCACTTGAGTTACATCAGGATCAGGACGCCAACTTTTCAAGAGTTTAACCCTGCGGGAGCCTCTGAAGGACACATTACGAAATCTTCATGCAAGTCTAATGAAGAGTTTAAATCAAAGGACTCAACCGTTTTCTCCACTGAGTGAAATCAGACGCTCGTCTGCAGGAGAGATGTTTGTGTTTATTGATGTGTTCTGAGCTGAAGATGAAAAAACCTTCAGGTTTGTTTGTCTTTGATAAACTCACCTTCAAACAGCTGAACGCTGTCGAGGTTCCGGGTTGAATCTTCTGTAAAATGAAAATCTCATTATTGTTCCTCGTCGTTTGTTTTTGCAGAAGTTTCCAGATTATTTTCTTAAACGAGGATATTTAGGTAGTAGTTTGTATTGTAAAGACACAAAGTGACAGTAAAATATCAATATTGCACATTTATAACATTAAGAACTGTAAAGAGAAGAAAACAGAAACGACTGAAACACAAAAACCCCGTAATCCAATAATAGTTTGAAGAGGAAGGAAAGTTTCAGCATCACTTTAAGAAACTGAAACTGATCTGTGACTGTGTCGTGGTTTCCTGTGTCGTGTCCGTCTCCGTCACGAGAGGAGGAAGAAGAAAAGTAGTGAAACAAAGACGTGTGCAGTCATTTGTTTGCAGTAAGTTTTCCTTGTGAGGCGAATGAAGCAAAATAAAGAAACAGCTTTGCCCTCAGTCCCTAACAACTCTGGCTAAACTGAAGGCAAAACGTGTTTGTAGTGACTGGGACTAATTAAAGTGGATAAAACAACAGACTCAGACAAATGAACCCACTGTGAAAACAGCTCCAACTTCCTCGTCGGGAGTGAGATCTGGTCATTATCATCCCCTGCTCCCCCGCCGTGCGGAGCTTTAAGTGTCGGCTCGAAGGGAAACGACAGTATCCGAGCCACGATCACTAAAGCTGCATCATCTCTGCGCACGTTGTGTTCAGGCATTCACTCGAGATATTAATCCGTTTCCACAAATGTCAATATTTGTTGGTCTGGATGAACTGACGGCAGAATAATTAAACGTCTCCTCCTAACGTGCTCCATGAAATGCTGTTTATCTCCGTGTAGGTGTTTAAAAACAGCAGCGATGGATCATCGGAGCGAGCTGCTTCTTAAAGGAAGCGTTTGTTCATTTGCTCAGAGTGAAAACTGGAAGAAAACAAAGCACAGATGAGCATCTCTCGCGCGCTCACACAGAGAACGTGGAGCCAACAGCAGCACAGCCGGCGACTGCAGTAAACACACAAAGACGAGGCTGCGGCCAAACATTCTCGTGTTGTGATTGTGGATTTTACAGCTGTGATTTCTCCAAACAATCCTTTTCTTGTGAATTTGTGACTTGTTCCCAAAGACACCTGCTTTTATAAATGCAACGTTTTCATGGTTTCATGCACGTTATTGAGACACAAAGCCGATGGGGCCTCGTACGCTGAGTGAGAAACAGCGCAGAGGATTCAATACTTACATCTGTGTCTTCACTGGTTTACTGCATTTGTCCGGTTTCAACCAGTCGGGTCACAGAGCCGATGCCATTTTTGTTTTTCAGCCTCTGCAGCAATGAAAGCTTGAAAACCAAAAACTTCCGTCTCATCATCTTCATGAGAACGAAGCTGCTGCTGCTGCAAATGTAATGTAATGTTTGTTTTGAAGGTGAGAAGGTTCCCTGCAGCCCGGGGGCTGCATGTTCAAATGATGTTTACACAAAGAATACTTCTCAACCGATATTATTTCTATAGTAGTACACAAGCAAAAACCACTGACCATCACCTGGTTTGTGTAAAACAGTGAGATGAATTCAAATAAGAGAGAAATACACGAGACAGATGATTAAAGAACACGATGTGTGAAAGCTCCTGTGAGGACACGACATCAATCCAAAGAGGTTTATGCATCGTCCCATGGACACCGGAGACCTTTACTCACTGGGCGTGGTCATAGACGACTATTCTGTCATACATCTCGGTGACAAACACTCGAGTATTTCCATATTCTTAAAGATAACATGCCATCAATTTATAATCAGGACGCTACCAACTAATAAATTACTCGTAGGTAAAAAGCTATATGTTCATATAGTAAGAACCGGGTTTGTCAAACGTCATTAGTGTAGAATCCAACAACGAGGCCTGTGCAGATGTGGACATGTGTAAAAATATAGGCTTCCCTTGCCGAAGCCTCCAATCTGCATGAACCACCGGCGCGGCCTGGTGTCAGTGAGACCCTGCAGCGCGGCTGTCAGTGTTCATCTCGGCGCCCAGCGGTGGGAGAGCCTCGCCTCTCAAATGTCACGGTGCTCAGAGTAATGTGGGGGCAGGGGACGTGGGTTCGTTTTTCATATTTTTCGCTGAATTCGCTCGGTCCAGTTGGAAAACCAACAATCCCGTCTGAGCCTAGAATGGAAAAATGAAAATTGAGCAGTTGTGGTTTATAATAAAAACCGTGAGTCATCCAGGTTCATGTCACTTATTACACCCACATGTTGAACAGATATACTGCACAGAGTGAAGCAGTAACACGTTTAAATGCAGAGATAAAATATTTAGTTCCTTCGTTTTAAGGGGTCAAAGAACCAAATGCTACTTGAACAAACTGTCGACTCCTGTAATGTGATTATTGATAAAGTTTGAATGGATCAATTCTGGTGGAATTTGGCTCAATTTACATTTTAAATAAGACGAGTAAATTCAAGGCTAATTCTTAAATATGTGAAATCTGTTTCTCCTCCTTTTTAAAAATGACTTCATGACATAGTTACTCCATGAATAAATTTTTTCACCAGAAACCATAAAGTAATAATGCAGAAATAAAGACGCATGTGGAGCCAAATGAGAGACACGTGACTCAATCAATCAATTAACGAAAATGAAATACAGCAAATGTCCCTAAAGACTGAGCAGAAATGTGTGAGTACAAATACCTTGATCAGTGCAGATGATCCACTCGAAGAAGAATCGACACTGCAGCATTTAGAAGTTGTTTCAGGAATCCCTGAGATAAAGATAATGAAAGAATACTACCTGTATTTAATACACCACTAAAGACTCGTACATATCAATACTTATAATCCCTCTAGATAAACATTTGAACCCAATTCGAAGGATTTATTAAACCGATGTTGTTCTAATGGTTTTCATACACACACATGAATCGGTCTTCTCTGTTTCTGGACGTGATCTCTGCAGAAGTTTCTTCCACTCGGGCGACCACGGTGAAATTTCCTCCGCTCCGGCAAACAAGCCCGAGGGTCGTTTTCAAAACTGAATCCAGGTTTTTGAACCGAAGTGAGAATGTTAGGAGTTCTGCCCGGCAACAGTGAAAGATGGGAACACACAACAAATCCAGTTTGTCTCTTTGGCAGATGACACACGTGATAAAAACCTGTAACTCACTCTAACTCATCATTCTGCAGTTTCACATCACAGCTCACACACGGAGCAGGAAACTGCATCTGTGACAGTTTTCACCGAAACGGAACATTATCTTTACGTACTTTCTGCAGCCTCCCGGCTTCAGCTGCACATTAAACACAGACTGATTTTAAGATTCCCACTCACGAGTCTCTGCATGTTCACACTGCTCCGCCGCAAGATCACAGAGGGCCGCCTCAAAGCCTCTGATGAGGCGTTTCGGCGTCCCAGGGACCAGATTACAGTCGAGTAGGAATGTTTCTGCCGTGGCCCCTAAACCCCAAACACTTCACATTCACATCAAACTACTTCACTAAAGCTGCTTCACGCAGGACATTCGTTTAAAGTGTTACCGGACCCAGAAGTTCTGGCTGAAAGCGACTCTCCCTGGAAGATGCACCGATCGGCCTCTCGCCTCCGGAGTCGTTGAAGAACAACTTGTTAGATCGCTCAGGCAACATCTGGTGCATCTGTCCTCACTGTTCGCTCAACACATCCACACTGTGATGACAACAGCGTCTCCAAATATAACTTGCATCAATATGTGTTTTGTATTCACTGTGAGTGTGTGTGTGTGTGAGTCGTCCTCCCACAGTCGTGACCCATCTCGACCTAAGACAACAGAACACATCCCACCTCCTGTCATTTATTTTAAACGATACACGATGGTTATTAACAAACAGCACATCTGCTGCAGCCTGTGAACCATCCCGACTCTTTTTATAGACAAGTACAGGAGCTGAGAGGGAGACGTTTCTCTCCCATTTACTGAAAACTACCAGTGTGAGTTAACAAGCCCAAGGTGAGAATAAATTGACTCCACGAGGTTCTCGGAGAGAGAAGATTTAACAACCTGTCTGAATCCCCCTGTTATTTACACCTGTGCTTATTAAGAAGAAAACAGTCGATAATAAAAACAATCTCTTATCTCCAAAGGGTTTAACTTTTTATCCCAACACTGTTTTATACAGAAAAAAAGACCTTTAGCTGCTGTGTGGTCAGTGGGAAAGTCAACAACAGTCTCTGCGGGCTCACAATGACACACACACACACACACACACACACACTCCAGATGTGACCGCGGTGACATCTCAGGATCTCTGGTGGGAAACTGCCGAGTCGAGTCAGGTTGGCGTGATGATGTTTGTTTACAATATGCCTGCGGGCGTTGTAAGTCTACACACACCTGAACTCCCTGTAGTGTGTGTGTGTCAGTGTGTGTGTCAGTGTGTGTGTCAGTGTGTGTGTGTGTACAGTACTGTGAAAAAAGTACTCTGACACCAGGAAATATAAAACACAGGAAACTGAGCATTTAGACTTATAATTATTCTTTTTATGTGAAAAGGAAGAAAGTAACCAAAACGCCCTCGAATGACCTTTACTCACGTACTTTACTTACTTTGCGGGGACGTCGTGTTTTCTCGTTTGTTTGACAAAAACCTACCGAGCAGATTTCCACTGGACGTGATGGACGGATGAGACAAGGCGTCCAGAAACAACTCATCATATTCCGACGAGTCGATTCAGATAAGGGGCGGATTTCAATTTGCGAGACAGGACTTGGTTTCGACATTTTCACAATTCTCCCACATGGATCCTGATGAAAGAGAAAAATCAAACGTATCTCGGGGATTGATTTTTTTTTTTTTGTATTTGTACGATTCTAGTTTGAAATATTTGGCACCACACGTTTAACTATCCACTCGGAGATCTCAGTTCTCAGGAAATTCACAAAACTGATGTAAAAACTCCCCGTCTCGCAAAATCTGAAGAGACGAAGGAGGAAACTCCTGGAAACGGACGTGCTCATTGTGACCGGAGATAATTTGGATTTCACATGAATTCAAATGGAAATCACGGGCGAAGGTACGAGTCAGGGAACAGGAAAAAAACACCAGGGAAAGGAGAATATTTCTGCCACGCCCCTTCTCTTAGTCATAGCCACCTCGTCCTGTGACGTTTGTCTGGTTGACATTTAATCTCATGATTTAAACTGACGTCATTAACGATCCTCTCAAGACGGATCATTGTGTTATCAGAGGAAAGCTAACGTCAAAATACTCAAAGTCCGTCTTCTCTCAGAGTTCTTCTTCTCGCTGAGCGCCTCAGCTCATTATCCATGTTTGTCAGTCGGTGGAACACAAACACTCTGAGGCGAGTGTTCCCTCTGTCAGCTGTTTGACACGTTCTCCGCCAGTGGAAACGACGCCCTTTATTTCCATGGTGACACTGAACCAAACGTCATGTTCACTGTCTTTGAACAAGAGAAGGAAACCACTGACACACACTTGCTTATTAATAAAAGCACACACACAGCGAGGGTCCACACAGACACACACACACGTACAAATGAACACACAGGGACACGTTGTTTTAATTGCCTCTAATTGCCAGCATGTCCATGTTTCCCTTGTTAGCTCGGGCCTGTGAGCCGCAAACGGGGGAGGAGGCAGCGGAGCAGAGAGAGACCTGCTCACACGGTCATGGTGTGAAACAAAGAAATACATACGTGTGTGTGTGTGTGTGTGTGTGTGCGTGTGTGTGGATTCGTTTGTTAGGATGGAAGCATCACAACATCTGTGTTGGCCCATTTCATGCGTGGCCCACTTCCTTCCCTTCCTGAGCCATGAAGGCTCCAACAGGTGGATCGTCTTGGGCGAACATTTCCCAGAATTCATTCAGTTCAGTTTAATGAAATGATATAAAGATGTATTTATTTAAATATATAGAAATAAATCTTTAATATGTAAAACACTGATCAAGGATGGAGGGAGTGTGTGTTTGTGTGTGTGTGTGTGTGTGTGTGTGTGTGTGTGAGCTCAAACTTATTATCTGGCTTCCAGGGGAGAGATGCACGACCTTAATTCAAATAGTTTTTTATTTCTTTATTTCGAGACACATTTCTTGCGAGTCGGAATCAATTTCTCTGCGTGTGGCTGAAGCACTGAGGTTCAGACCAATCAGAGGTAATGTGATGACAGTCAGCATCACGTCCTGAACGAGTTTGCAGAGACGCTGCTAAAGCATCAGAGCTGAAGTTTGTCCTTGTTGACACTGAAGACATTCTGTGTCCTCCACTCTGGACACATAATTACGCTACTTGTTATTTTTATTTCTGTTTTATTGAATAAAGACAAATTTCTCTGGGTCGCAAAAAAGCATTAGCAACATTTGTGGACACGTCTGCAAAACGCACAGAGCGCTGCTTAATGAGCTCTGCACGTGGAAACTGTTCTTCTCCGACCGGTTTTTAAAAACACACAGTTAAGAGGTGGAACTGTGTCTTAATCAGGACGGAGGAAGCGTGAGGATGCAAAGAGTTTTAAAAGTCAGAACATCCTTGTTTCTGTTACTCTAGTGTTATTATGTGAAAAGGTTTTCCATCGCTGCAGCTCCTCTTTTCAGCCTCTGTATGAAAATCTGACAGAAGCCAAATATGTCACGAAAACAACCTGTGTATTTTTTAAATTTCTTTGCACATTATTATTGCCATGGGTGCATTACATCACAATGCATGGTGCAGCTATAAACCTATAAAACACGAGAGAGAGAGAAGAAACATCTTCTTTAAAAGTTCTCACCAGGGATAGTTTGATATTTTGGGTAAAAAATGCACAGTCATGTTATGATTCGGAACAGTGACGAGTCGTGAAAACCTTAACCGGGTGAATTCGCAGGTTTGTAACGTCGGACCAAGACAACCTTTGAAATAACACGATTCTTCCCGACTGCATGAGTAATGAGAATTAAAGCACAAATCTCCAGCAATCAATTTTTTATGGCCTTCCCGAGTGATAGATGCACAACTTCAGAGCAGTTAGGTATATTAAAGCTCGAGGAGTCCAGGAGCTACAAGGCATCAAACTGATTTTCTTTTTAGATTAGCCTCCACAACTCCTTCATGCCAAAGTGATGTATAACAGCAGCTCCCAGCACTTGGAAAAGCAAGAAAATAATCCATTATCATGAGCGCTGGCATCTCATTATCAAATGTTCAGCTCATTGGATGTAGCATAACGCTAACACCTTCAGCTGCCACTTCAGTCAATTCAATTTCCACCAGGACGGCCCCCCCCGAACAAATCTATTGCTTTGCCCCGCGCTGTGAGTCACGCTGGTTAATAGCACCGCGCCAGATAGCGTTAGGTTAACGTCGGTAAGCAGCTTTAAATGAGACAAACAAGTTTATTGTTTCTCTGAGTGACCACGACTCTCACATCTCTCCGAGCACAAGAGGAAATCTCGCCGAGGCGAAGGCATTGATTCGATAACTGTCTGAGCCCGCGGAGACGATGATGTGGCGGGGACAGAAAAGTGCCCTCGGCTAAATCGCTTGAATCTCTCAGACCAACTCGTCCTCCACAAACAAACACAGACACACTAGTGGTCCGAACAATAAGTGTGTGTGTGTGTGTGTGTGAGAACAGTGACCTCTACGATGACCCTTTCTTAGGTGTGGATGCCCAAAAGCTCTGAGGAGGATAAATGGAGCCACTTGCTTCAGCGCTCATCGTAGATCTCACTGCACCGTGACAACAGCTGCACGCCGTCACTTCACGCTTACACAGATCTGGAATTAGCTTCCTGAAACCCACCTCACTGTGAGGATCATCTTCATCCACCCGCTGAAGAGAAGCTCGTGGCTTCTCTCTGCCGTGAAACTAATTGATTCCTGTGCAGAATAATACGATCACAATTATACCGGTATTCATCAAATATGAAATATAATCCGATTCTAGATGCGTCCGATGTACAAAGATGTAAAATTGCTGGGAGAATTATATAAGGTGGACATTTTGTGGAAGTATCTGCTCTGTGTTTTTTGTAATGTTTATCTCTTTGTGCTTCTCTCATAGCGGATTGTCGTTATTTTCCTCTCACTCTAATCGTTGGTTGTAATTTTGCATCTCTTCGGGGGGTTGTTTGATGTTTTCCTCAGATGCTTTTCCAACGCCGTCTCCTAAAAACTGCATTTCTATACTCAACTAATTTGCAAACAACAATTTTGTCGGAAAATGTGATTTTGTCGTCTGTTCGACACAATGAGGACCTGGTGTGAAATCGACAAATCTGGCGAGTCACAAAGACGTGGATGCCGAACAAATCGATGACAGATTGTCTGAGACAACATTTTTAGTTTTCCATCCGATGTAGCGGAATAATAATAACATATACAGATGTTTAATATCCAGCCGGAGACTTTACAGCATGATTAGTCGCTCACTGGTTGAAGGTTAGTGACAGATCTGGTGTTATACAAAAGTTTCAGACACATTTAAAATCCCCATCTTTCTTTACCACGGTGCTTCTGCTGCTCAGTCTTAACCACGGACAGGAAAACTCTGGTGTGACAGTCGTAAGCTTTACCCATCATGCACCCTGACCACCTCCTGGTCTCTGCAGGGACACAATATCAAAAAGGAATTTGCTGCAGTATCCATTGTTGCATCTATACAGCTTCTCCTTTGAGGCGGGACAGGTTGATGCAGGAACAATATAAAGACTGTTTAGAGTCAACACTTTCCACAATCTGCATATCTTTGCATGTGTTTAGATCGTGGGAGGAAGAGAAGCTACGCAGCCGCTGAGAGAACGTGTAAAATCTTTACTGAACTTTGAGCAAATGTTAGTTTTTCTTGTCTGCGGCTGGTGAAGGAGAACTATCAGGAGCTGCTGACGAAATAGAAATGTATAAATAAATGAATGTACGGATGGAAATAACAATAATGATCTCTATATATTTAGCATCTCTCATAACATTAAATGCAGCAGAGAGTGAATTACATAAAACGGAACATCAAGACAGTAAAAGATGCTAAAATAGGTTTTGAGCATCTTGTGTTTATTCCAAATCAAACTGCAAATGATCAGAAAGCTGCTTTCACCTGTTTTTTGCATGAAGAAATGCCCCCCCCCCCCCTCAGCGAGATATGAGCTGTGTGACGGCTGGAATCACAGGGATTATTATTGGGGCTGTGAATAGTAGGAGCTAGTGTGAAAACTTATCTGCTCTGGATCAGCAGAGAGAAAGAAGGAGCGACTGTGAGATAGAGAGAATAAAAGAGGCCGGCACAGTCACTTTCAAACCTTCCCTGCCCCCGCAGCCCGTCCCCATTATCAGCTGCCCATCGCAGCCTTTATCTAAATGATCCCTCAAGCTGAGTAAATAAAGATGTCTTTCACCGGGAGTCCTGCAGTGCCGCCTGTGGCCACTGGGGGCTACTATTACTGTGAGAGATAAAATCCCTGCAGTGCATCCGTCTCCATGACTCCCCTCAGTGGGTGTGACACTTTTTTTTAAGGTGGTGTAACGTGGATGTGCAGGAACTTGTCGACGCCCTGATGCAGAATGGATCATGAAGACCTTAGTTACTTACTGCTGCATTAAAACATCAACATCTAAATAAATATAAAAAACTCTTTAGTCAACAGAGTCACATGTTTGACCTCCGTCCACATGAGACGTCAGTAACAACCCTCCGTCCCTGACGCACCTGAACATGCACTTGACCGTTAACGTGCACTGGGTATGTGCATGAGACATGAGAAGGAAAAACAGTGCTGAAAAAAGGTCGATGAGGGTTTTCTGATGACTGTCAGATGTCCAATGTGCTAACATGGAGAGGACGGAGGATAATACACACTGCAGCCTGCCACCAGGTTCACGTCTGTGTGGAGCCGTCCATCGTGCAACAGACTTTGGTTTGAATGAACGCGATGCTGTTCAGAAACATCTCTTCTGTCCGCAGCTCAGAAACAGAACACACAGTCACGGGATGTGACGGGATTTACGATAATAACAAGTGACAGGTGGAGATGGAATAAAATGAGAGGGGGATGAAACAAGTGAACGGAACAGAGACGAGCGGAGAGAGAGAGAGTGAGCTGGAGGATGGTTCTGTGTTCTGCTAAGCTCTCACCTCTCTCTGTGCTCTCCAAGCCCCGTCTCTAATTTCACTAAGGTTCCATTTCCTTTCTCCTCCTCTTCCGTTCCTCTCTTTTACCTTTCGCTTCAGCTCCCCTTTATATTCTATCTTGTACTCCATTCTGTGCGACCCCATCTTTATCGGCCCCACTCTTCTCTTCTCCCCGTTCTTGTCGGTCTCTCCGATCCAAACTGCAGATGGCAATGGCAATGAGCTGCATATCTCCAGGAGCCAGAGGAGTTCTGATCTCACACCTCCTGCCGACTGAGGTAGACTAAGAAACAACTAACAAATATACTAACTATCTGGATCTACCAGAAGAGCCGGACTCGGTGGGGAGCAGACAGAGTTTAAAGATTTAAGTGGTGGAGGTGTGAGGGGTTACCAGGAAACCAAACCGAAGGAATCCAGGGATAAAGACGGGGGCAGATCCAGAGGAGAGCGCAGAGCTTTCTGAAGTCGCTCCAGGGGCGAGCAGCAGAATCCAGGGTGTAGTTGGGCCCGGAGCTGACGGAGCGTGACTGGAAGCAGCAGCCGAGCAGGTGGGGCACAGAGAAGTCAGAGGGGGGGGGGGCAGGCAACAAAGATTTCAAACAACACGCAGAGGTCGGTCAAAGTGTAAATGCTACGATGCAAGTATTTTCTCTTGAAACGTAGTAGTGTTCAGCAGCAGCGGCTCAGACGGTAGAAGGTTCGTTCAATCGATAAAAAACTGAAGATAATGAACCTGAAAAAACAACGTGTGATAGTGAACGTGCTGCTTTTATTTATAAAGCACATTTCATTTGAAGAAAACCCAATGTGCTTCAAACTGAGAGAATACATTCAAACTAAATACACAATATAAATATATATATATATATGTATATTACAATGGAATGAAACCTGATTCATTGTCCCTTGTTATTGTTCTGACTCCATGTGATCAGCTCTCAACTGTTTGACCTGGACAAGTTGATAATTCTGCACAAGAGAACGACGTGCAAAGGTCCAGGGGTTAAAATAACACTGAATATTTTATCTCAGTCCTCAGTTTGGTTTTATTTCACTTTTCTTTAATTTTTAAGTGGAAGGACAAATATTCAGATTCATCCATTTATTGATTTAACAAAATCATGAAAGTTGCATGAGACGCTCCTCAGCTGGACTCAGAGTATCACCGTCCTGCACGTTTACCCCCCGCAAATAATCCTGTCTGTGATTTGCTTTGCCTGAAGTTGTTTCTGATTATTTCTCACTTGTGTCCTCTCTGTTTACTTCTTTGTCTTCGCTGGTGCTGAGAGAGGGATCCCTTATTCCCTCCTCATGCATGAAGGCCAGCTCTTTATCAGTCACCCCTGTGGAGACAGAAAGAGAAAAACAAGAGGCGAGGATGGAAAGTTTTACCGAGCGTGTCGTGGGTAAACGGGCGAAAGAAAAGAAGTGAAAACACAGACAAACAAAATCTGAGAAGATAATGGAATAGAAGACATGCACTGCTCAAAACTCTGGCATTTATTTAGCCTATGCATATGAAACGAGTGCACAACAGCATCTGCTGGTGCCGTGAGCTTCTACTCGACGTGCACGCTCGCGACTGCTCAAAGCCGTCCGACAGCCTCCCTCTGATCTTCTGACCCCAACTCGGCGGCGGAATTATCAAGAGCATGTCGGGGAAATAATTTCAGTTGCAGGAAACTTCTGATGTCATTTGCGAGGATGATGTTTTTTTACGTGCACACATTGGAAAAACATTTGAAGATAGATATTCCCCTTAGAGAGAGATTTATATTTGTTTAAGCTAAGTAAAGATTGTGTGATTGTTAATCCTGTGAGAACGGGGGGGGAAACACAGGGTAAATCAAATCAATTGTGGGTCCCCAGATAATACTCATCCCCTCGGAGCAGGGCTTTACAAGACTCTTTAGATAAGTAAGCATTTTAATCGAAGGAATCCCAACGAAGGAACAAGTTGCAACACTTCAGCTTCTCTAAATCTGTTTCATCACGTCCCACCTACGCTCCCTCCTGTCTGCTGCAGCCTTTTATGAATTTATTAATCCTGCTGCCGGAGTGAAGCGCTGCGGAGGGAGCAGTGACCTCACACCTCCGGGTCACAGCTCAGCTCCGCGCACACACCAGCCGCCGATCTGCATTCTGACAGCGGTGGGATTTTTAGCTCGTGTTGCCTTTCGACCGCTCCACGTTCCTCGACTCGTCCTGCTCCCAAATGCTGAGAGGCCTGAAGTCATTCCTATCTTCTGTGTGGGTGGGGGGGGGAATGTAGCCTAGCCTCATGTGAGAAAGTTATGAAAGTTTGTTCCATATTTTATCTTTAAGGCCAAAAACACAAATCCCAGAATAACAAATACATAATGTTCCCGTGTCTTTGTCCGCCAGCCGCTGTTTGAACAGGCCTCTCGTAATGGATCGTCTTAATGATCGACATCTGCTGCGCAACGTGAATAAAACTTTAATATTTGACTTGATCCACCAACAAACTTTTGTTATTGTTTCAAATTAAAAGCAGGTCTTACATTTTATGATAAAATCATCAGAACCTTTAAAGATAATGAGTCTTAGTCCAGAACTGGAGACATTGACGTTTGTGTGGTAACAGAGGAAATTAGAAAGTCATTTACCCGTAAGAACTGACTGACAGGGCGACCCTGCATGTTTTGGTGTATTCTGGGAAAAACACAATTTTCAATCACCACAGATGAATTAAAAGAACCCTCGTGTGTCCATATTTAATTTATGATCAATTAAGAGCAATTATTTCATCTTTTTCTGCAAATTCACCGTCTGAACATTCGGATGTTTTTGTTCCTCGTAATAATTGATGCAGTTTTGTTCACGTTCCAAAGTGAATTAGCTGATTTTTAACTGTGAGCAGTTTGTCCTTCACACGTTTCCACATTCTGTGTCTCACAGGAGCTTTTAGTGGCTTTTTGGAGTTTGTGAACAGACAGAACACACGGCTCCTGGTTGGCGGGCGGAGTGTGTGTGATTTCTGTTGGAGAGCACGCACAGGGAACACTTGAGAGAAACAGACAGCGAGAGAGAGAGAGAGAGAGAGCGAGAGAGAGAAAAGAGAGGTTGACTGAGGGAAAGAGAATGGAGGGGCGAGCTGGCATTTGACTGAGCACTGGAAAAATATTCTCTGCAGTGTGTTGCCTTTCCATCCGTGGAGGCCGGCCCTTAATCTGCTGCCTCTGTGGGCACAGACAGAGGGGGAGACGTGGTGGAGTGAGGGAGCAGGAGGCAGAGTTACCTGGAGTGACCTGGAAAATTAAGAGAGAACAGAAAACAAATAAAACCTGAAACTTCAAAAAGAAGAAACAGGTTTTTACGTCCCTTGAATACTAATCATCCAGACAAAAAAAAAAAAAGGTTTAATATTATGTGCACAGTATTTTACAAAGAAACTTCATTTGAAGGAAGGTAATTTAAGAAAAGCTGAATTTATAAACAACACACACACACTTCTGAAGTGGAATATCTCAGCACCAGTGCCGATGGCTTGGAAAACTATTTTGATTTCAGTACGAGGCCAAACTATCAAAATAATGGCTATTTGAATTTTTTATTCTCGGAAATGCGAAACAAAACTGGTGTTTCTCAGGAACGCCAAGGAGGTCGTATCTCTGCAACCCCCCCCCCCCCCCTCCCTGTAATTTAACAGTAAATACAGACAACTCATTTTAAAATACATGTATTTACTTCAGGAGTCATTTGTTATCTTGAGGGTTTTAATTTCTGTCCGTTGGTTTGTTTGTCAGCAGGATTTACACAAAACCCATCGAACGGAAAGTTCCAAGAAGGAATCCATTGAAATTTGGTGCCAATCTGGAAAGATAATAATTAACACTCAACCGTTTAGTCTTTTACACATCTGACCCAAGGAAAGCGGCAGAAACTTCACAAGGGATCACTTTCCTTTGCTGTCATGTAGCTGACACTCGTGCACCACAGTGGTTTGGATCGTGTTGCGGGAGATAAACATGACAAAGACAAATGGTTTGACGGATTCTGCTGTTTCTGCAGCGCTCTAATAAACTGACATGTTATCAAACCAAGAGTGTTTGATAAAACCGCTTGAAGAGGATCAGAGGATCGACACATCTCCTCCGTCTGTGTCAGCGTCTCCGTCTCCTCCGTCTGCGAGAGCAGGAAAACAGTTTTGTACTCGTGCTCAGTTTGAGAGATAATTGCCTAAACCTCTGTAGTCTGCTTCCTGAGCCTGTCTAAAGAGGATGTAGTCACAAACACACACACACACACAAGAGGCTCCATCCTCAGAATCAGATGTGTTGACATGTCTGATGTGTGTGTTACTGCACAACACACACACACACACACACTGCCAGTGTCCTTGCGTCTTGTCGACTGTGACAGAATCCATTCACCCGTCCTGCTCCTCTTCATCATCTCAAATGCAGAGCTGTAGATGAAGGGCAGAATGTGTGGCCGCTCACACTCTGTCTCTCTCCTGCTTTTCTTTCTCTTGTCTCTGATCCCTCTTTCTCTTTCGTTACGTCTCCATCTGTTCCCCCTCCTGTTCCTCCAGCCTCCCCGTTCTCAACCATCCCTCGTCTCATCTTCTCGTTTCCTCTCGCCCCCTTTTTCACCTTTCCCCCTTCTGTCTGTTTTCTAACCCTCACTGTTTCCTCCCTCCTTCCTTCCCCTTACATCTGTTGTTTCCTTTCCTCTTTGTTTTCTGTCCTTTTTTCTCTTCTGAGATCTCCTCGTCTCCTCTCGTTCTTTCTAATCTCTCCTGTCCTCTTGATGCCTCCTCCTCAGCTTTCTCCCATCTCCTTATTTCTCCTCCTGTTTCATCCTCCCACTGCTTTTCTCATCCTCTTGTTTCCTCTCCTTCATACCTCTGCATTCTCTCCGCGTATTCAATTACTCTGGACTTGATTACATGCTTAAAATGCGACATCGAAGGGTGAGCGGCTACTTACTCTCCAAAGGAAATCTATTGGCATCCTGCTTACGATGCTGCGAGGTTTCTCCCAGCTTTGGTTTTGTTTACACAATTTCAGAAGTGGGTCTCCTTGTGTGTGTGTGTGTGTGTGTGTTTCTGATGTGACGGTCTCCGTGTTCCGAAAGTCTTTTAATATCTGTTCATTACAGATAACACTTTTAATCTCACCTGGTTACATGGTGCTATTTAAGGTGGATAAGAAGAATCAGTGAACGTGTTATCCGCTGAACGATGCAAACACTCCCAGGTGACCTCTCTCCTCACACACACACACACACACACACACACACACACACACACTGTCACACAGACATGCACATGCACACGTAACCAATAAACAGTTTTCATTCATGGTTTGACAAATAAAGGTCAAACAGAACAAGAGCGTGCAATCACCATGATTGAAGACCTTAAAGATCAGAGAGCTGATGTCTCATGTGCAGAGTATTTAAAACCTTCTATATTCAATGTCTATCTAATAAATCCAGGAATCTCCGTCTTTCATATCTCAAGAACCGTTCATCTGATTTGCAAACGTAAACATGCAACACTCATGTGAGAGAAGACGATTACAATGACGTCCACTGATTCTCCAGGTCAGGGTCCTGCTTCACTTTGAACAGACGAGACAAACCTGCAGGTCAGCCTCGCTCTGCAGCAGCGGGGGCTGTGACTCACTGATGTAGGCGACGTCACTGTTTACAGCGATCGTGATGACGACTTATTCTCCAGGTCGGGGTTCCGTGTGTGAACTTTAGCAGTCAAGCAAATCTATAAAAACACGACACTAAAGAACAAACGGGACCTTTGTGGAGGCTTCTCTCGCCCGGATGGCGCATGTGTACGTAAACCATGAGTCATAATGTGAGGTGCAGGTCAGACCATTCGAAAGGTTGGCGATGAATAACTCCGACGTGATGGGCGGATGAGTGGGAGAGACGGAGGCGGAAGCGACTCTGTAACAATGTCGACGTTATTAGTTATCAGTTTAAAACGGGGTCAGGGCGGCAGCGGGAGTTTGAGGCCTCGTCCTTGGTTGTAGGTGAGTTCGACTCAGTGCGTTGGTTTATTCATCCCTCCCACGGGCGTGATGGAGAGCCTTGGCATGAATTATTCTCATTTTCATTTCTTGACATTGAGACCATCCCTCGTGGACCTTCAGCGGGGACTCGCGGTGAAGCGGCTGTGGCGACGGGGATGACACCGTATCATAAATAATGTTTGGAAATATTCAAAGTCAAAGTCAAGTGCATCCTGGATGGAATTGACAGATCTTTGTGAGAATTAAGTTTTTATAAATAGATGACGTGCGGAGGCAGGTGTAGCTGAAAATAAACACCGGTGTTAATGAGTTTGAGTTTTGAAATGTGTTAGCGGTGTTTGTCTTTTAATTACTTGTTGCCAACGAGACAGTTATTTTTAGTCAGTTAAAAATTCTCTACTTCTAATTATCCATCTCATTTACAAAGTGAGTTTCCCCATCTGAGCGGCCGTGTTTCACTTAATGCTGTTTTGTAATATGCCGGGGACAAATATCATTCTCAGAATAAACCCATCTCACCAATTTATAAACTGATGTATTGTCGAATGTCAGTGAGACCTGTGGGGAAATCCTCCAAGATGCTTCTCTTCATGAAGTCAGAGTTGTTTTAGTGTTTAATATCTGACTGTTGTGTGTTTTTAAGAGCCTCTATCACTCACAAGCACAATAAACAGTTTGAGCATGGAGGTAAATATCTTTCCAAGTGTGTTGTTCAGGAACAGAGGAAGTGCAGTGTCCATTATGGTGCAATTTGGACTTGATCCCTGCCTCATTCATTGAATCATTAGCAATTTCCCCACAAAGTAAAGCACGGCGTTTGTTTTGTTGCTGCAATCCTTCTTAACGAGCTGAATTACTGAGCTTTTATTTTGAAAAGTTGTGAACTTGGGTCTGTGGATTGTGTGTTTTATAATTCTGGAGCATTATCACATACAAGGTACTGCAGTAGTATTTTAGAATATCCTTTAAATACATTTGTTTTAACGCTTTGTAAAATTGGTTTGAGCATTAGCAAAATCAATATAGTGTAGTTTTACAGTACAGGACATTGCCAGGCACATTTTCTCAAACCACATAAGTAGCATTATGTTTTCCTCCTGAATATATTTATATATTATATATAATATATTTATCTACTTAACCCATAGACGTCAAACAACTGGATGAACCAGGATGTGACTTGCAAACCACCGGGTCAGAGCCACTGAAACCCCTCGACTCACACGTGGAACACCAGAGCGACGTGAACCACCAGTTTGACTCCGTCTGTGATTAGCTGCGGGTGGAGGCAGAGGAGGAGGTGTGATGGCGACTCACACACACATCTACAGATATGGATGTGTGCACGACGTACATCCAGCGAGTTATTTGCGCACACAGCTGGCCTGCACGCTGCTCGGCTCCCGGCAGGCTCGCAAATCTGAGAGGCGCGCTGCTAACAGGACTTGAGTCACACTGTGCTATGCACCTCAGGCCCACTCAACACACAACTCATCACACCTCAGTACGCACACGTACGCACACGGCAAAGTATCTCTCAGGAGTGTGGTGGCAGCGCAGCGGGCTAAAGCAGATAGCAGGTACTCACCATCTCAGGGGACGATGGGATGAGAGTGGCTCACAACCATTCTTGCATGTCATCTCCAAACTCTCTCATGCACGTGCTGTCGCTGCACGCTATCCAATAAATATGAACTGGCGCACAAATGAGTCTAAACACTCAAGAAGCTCTTCATCCTCACATGTGAACGATTCGATTAAAAACATATTCTCCTCTCTGAGCTCATCGTTTTCAGCTTTTCTTTTTTTTTGGGGGGGGGGGGGGGGGGGGGTCGTTGGTATCTCTTTGTGTTTGCACTGATACTACTATTACAGCCGCGCCCTGTTCTGCCTGAAGAGAATGCGTCTTTGAATAAAGAGGCTGAGTCAAAGACAGTAACATCATCCACTTGTGCTCATTCGTTCTTTCATCCTTTGATTTCTGTTTCGAGAGACGTTCCTCTTATCGGAGGCTCGCACAGCAGATTGTGCATGTGTTGTGATGTGTGTGTGTGTGTGTGTGTGTCTTTATACTTAGTGGTGCAATAACTGCTGCTTTAACCGAGGCTTCCTCAGAGTGCACTGAGCATCTACAGTCACACATCCAGCAGAGTGATGGATAGAGTGTCAGGGGTGGGAGTGAATTTCAAATCCTAATGCTCTGGATGGTGTGTGTGAGTATACGCATATATATATATATATATATATATATATATTCATCCTCACCGAGAGGCCTGGGAGTTTGGACACAGACCTGCAGCCGGTCTGGGCGTCACAACTCCTAATGTTCCCATAATGTTCCTTCGGCCCTTCATACTTCTTCTCACGCTCCTTATCTTCCAGACGTTGCCACGTCTATCACAGCTTCCCTTTCCTGCTCTTTGTCACCCACCACTACGTCTGGTTGTGTGTGTCTTGGGATTTGAGCATTTCTGTTGCGTATCCTTATGCCTCTAGCAAGGACACTTCCTTGCTGTCTCAGGGACATCCTTGAATCGGTTGCACCTTAAATCGTGGCAGCTTCAGTGGTGCTATGATGATGATCAGGCCAGCAAAAAAAAAAAAAAGAGGGCATTGGCAGTTGGGTTCAAAATCAAAGGTTGTGGGTAAAAAGATGTTCGGTGAAAAAGGCTCTGATCAGACTGCTCCTCCAGCGGCGCAGCAGGCGACTAGATGTTTGCTTGATGAGGAACAGGAGCATCGGGTAGTTGGTGCGGAGGAGCAGGAACCGGAGGTCACACCCAGCAGGCGGCACACTTTAACAGGGGTTAAACTCAAGAGGTGTCCAGAGAAACCCGACCAAATCCATAATCCCAACAGAGGTGAGGCAAATGAATCACCTGGACGCTCCCTCCGTGTGTTTTGAACTGTGTTTCAACTTTATGATGTATAGTATAACATAAGAGCAAAGAGGAGTGAGAGAAAATGATTTCAGGCATGAAATGGAGCCATGTAAGACATAGTTCTTGACTTGACAGCAGAAGGAAACAACCCTGGGGAAGAGATTCACAGCAATAACTAACCCACACACTCAGGATGTGTGTGAATATATGGAAGAGTCACTCATGCCTTTGGGGAAATTACATGTTTATATGGAGGCATTTATTGATGAGGAAATATAAAATGACACCATGGAGTTGAGGGGATGTTTATCTTAATGTGTTGTGGTATGTGTGTGTCTGTGTGTGTCTGTGTGTGTTTGTGTGTGTGTGTGTGTGTGTTAAACAGCCCTACTACAACTTCACTGCCAGACACTAGTCATTACTCTGAAGCAACTTTACATTATTTATGAATCATAAATATGTGGAATTACAGAAACAAACACATTCACAAAATAAAACTACATAAAATGCTGTCGTTGCAAAGAGGAATGGGGGTGAGGGGGGGGGGCGACACCAGAGCAACTGGAAGACAAACCCGCAGGGAACTCGTGCAACGTTCATACAAAAATAACTTTATTTGTTTAACTGTCATGGAACAGAATGAAACAGGAATGGAAGCTGCTGCAGCATTTCATGTTTAGTAGATCGGGACAGATCTCAAACATCTGCTGTTCTTCTGCTCCATATGCAGCGGGAGAGACCTATTTTTATTTAGATTTACATACATTCACTTGTACATGCTGCCGCCTCATTCTGCTCCCACTCCTGCACCTTTGGAAACCAAGCAGCACTATTTCATCTTGACTTGGAAGTTTTCGAGGCAGTCTGGGGGTTTGGAGCAGATGCCTGAATTTCATGAAGATATATATATATTTATATAAGCCTTCATGTTTCTGTAGGTCTCTGCATGCATGTTTAACATCAAACACACGCTCAATATCTTGCTTCGTGCTCTTGAGTTGGACGGAAACAGCAATTTCAAATGAAACAGTGATCTGCAAGGTTCAAGACAGATACACTGTGAGTTGTGTGTGATGTAGTTCAATCTTTGTAAGGACCTCACAGCTTCAAACGCCGGTTTGAGGAGTGTGAACACCCGACCTGAGCCCATCAGGACACTTCAGGACCCGTTGGATCAGCTGCGGACAAACGTTTGGAAATGATATTCAGGTCTGGATCTGGTTGGTCAGGTCAGCTGTGCTCTGTACTCAGGGTTTGGTTTGTTAGAGGTTTAGATCAGAACCTCGAGCACGACTGCGTCTGCGCTTGTAAGTGTTGTGAGAAGATAATTCAGAGCAGCAACCAGAGTTCTCTCGCTCACACAGAAACCTGTCTTCTGCCACAAAGTGTATGTGTGAGTGATAGAGAGTTTGTGTGTTTGCCGGCCAGCTCACAAAGTTGTCCTGTGTACACAAGAGCCAACAAATAAAATAAAAGCAATCCAGCCACAACCATTAGCCCACGCCAGCATCAATGTGATTTTCCCCTGCAGGGCCATCCCACCACCATGTCTCCGTTTATGACGACTGGAGCCTGATCACCTCCACATTTTTATGAAGTCAATGATTGAGCTCTTTGCTCTTACTGGTGTTAAGAGATTAGCTTTTTTTTTTTGAAGCACTTCTGCTCTCTGCTGGTCTCATCGTTATCTGAGACCCGCGCTGTGGCATCATCGTTGTATGAGTGTGAAATGTGGCTTGATGCACAGTCACTGGTGTAAAGTTAGAATAGAAGAGGGCTTATGACGCAGCCCTGAGGGACACCGAGGCTCGGTGTTAAAATAGAAGAGTAATGAGTTCCCATTCTGACTCATGCAGAGGCTGAAGACCGTGTTTGAGCTGAATCCTTCGATGAACCTTCGATGAACAGAGCTTAAGATGAATCAGAGGGGTTTGAAGAGCAGTCGATATTCGATCATGTGGATCTGTTAGCTCTGTAAAGAAGAACAACTCACGCAGCAAACAGGCAAAACAAACCTAACGAGAAAAAAAAGGAAACATCAGGGAACAAGGAACAGGATCTAACAGAAATGCAAAGACTGACAGGGAACAGGAGAAATGAACCAACAATGGAGACTGGGGAGCAGGAAGTAATAAGAGCAACAAATAATTGAATAAAGTAAAACTGGAATTCATAAACTTGAATCCAAACTATCTGTTAAAAACGAGAACACAATGCAAATCCTAACCTCCTGGTGTTGTGTGTTGTTCCCTTGACGGATGGTCTGTTTATAAGTGATCTGTAAACTGGCACGAGGAGAAGCGCGATTTGTTCTGATTGACCCACATGGGTGGAATCTTTAATGTTAGAAGAGACATTTTGTCCTCTTGTGGGAAAATTAACATACTGATGAAATACAGCCATGTCTACATCCTTACTCCACATTGCTTCAAACCACAAACAAGCATTAAATCAAAGATGCATGAACGTTCCTCAATATCTATAAAAAGCTTTCTCCTTTAAGAAACATATTTAACTTGCAGAATGATGTGAGGTCAGAGGTTTGTGAGGACTGATGTTTGGTATTATGCTCTCAAATCTGTCTCCGTCCTTCACGGTTTCTATCTGCTTGAGACAATCTTATCATCATGGTTCTATTATTACCTCCTCATCCCTCTCCTCACACAGTGGCCCTGTGTCACGTCTTCTGTAACCCCTAGAAACCCTTTGTCCTCCGGCCTCCAGACATCTTTGTACATTACTGGGTCTCTTCATGTCCCTGCTTTCATTCGCGAGTGTGCCTGCATCTGATTAAACATGAGAACAGTTCTCTGCCATCGAGTTCAGTTTTTAATATTCCGACTTCAACAAGTGCTGTGATTTCATCTCTCAGACGAGAGGACACTTATCCTGACTTTTAGGTGAGAAGGTGAAAGACGTCCTGTATCTCGACTGTCACGTGTCTCTGAAGACACTCAAAGTAATTGAAGGTTTGCCAAAGGTCCCGTTTCAGTGAAATCTTTATAGATGACAATCATTTGCAGAGGACGAGACTGACAGTGAGGATACATTCTGACACCGCTGCAGTGTTATCGAGCGAGGAGACAGAAAGATCAGTTTCTCTGTGGCCTTTGCAGAGAGATCTCTCCGGCTGAATGAGATATTCCCTCCAAAGTGCAATTCATATTTATATCTTTAATGCATGAAGGAAAACTTAATTACCTACGTTTAAATTGCTGAGGAATATTTCCATAATTACACAGCAATCAGACAATGACAGTGTAATTATACAGCGGTGTCTTACAGCTGGTTATTCTGTTTATGACAGTTTTTACTCAGAGGAGCAAGATTTTTCTTGTAATTGTAGGATTTGGTTTCGTGCAGGACTTTACCTGAGGAAATTCATTTGATGATATTTGATGTTTAGGTTAAAGGTTTTACGTTACACAAAACCTCATTTGCATTTCAGTACCTACGTGTCAGCATACAGTTATTCGCTGCCTCCAAACAATAATTATGTGTGTAGTAAATGTCTCACATGGTTTTAATGAGCTACAACTTGTCAAATTAGTGTTTTTCTTGGTTTAAAGAGAAAATCTCATTTGCACTTATAGCAGTTGAGTGCAGATACCACTTTGCGGTATAGCTCTTAGCTTGACTGATATTGTATGTTTGAGATCACATTATCTCAGAAAAGCTGCAGCTCAATTCAAGGTTCATTTACTTTTGTGTTTTCGTCATAAATGACTTGATTTAGATTATATTCAATGCTTTCATTGTGTCTTCAAATCAACCTCTCATATTTCATAGGGAGCCAGTCACACTCCCCGCAGCCTGTTGTGATTCACTGCCTGTAGAGGAGCCTGTAATGGTCAAACTAAAACAGGGTGGGGAAGAAGTTTGCCATCCAGGATTTCTGCCAGAAAGCTTTTCTCCTGAAGGTGGATGGATAGGTCAGTGCTATCGACCAGAAGACTTGGATTCAATTGAGTTTTATTCTCTGACTGAGTTGATTTATTTATTATTTTCAGTTCAGGTTCAGCCAGTGAAACTACTTTTTTCTCTCTGCTAGAAAGTCTTAAAGACAAATTTCAGCCGTGTGCAGGCCAACGTGCAGTCACACATGATTAAGGAAGGGTGTGGGACGGATATTCAGTGTGTTGCAATTGTCAAACTCACCACTAGAGGCATTTAAATCCAGCACACTGGTCCTTTAATAATAAAGAAGGAATTCAAGAGCTGAAAGTCTCAGTCATTGGTTTTAAGTCAATGCAGTTAATTAGTATGAAATAAATAGCAAAAGAAAATGCTAAATAAAGAATCAAGTTAAACATCTCCACTGTACTATGGACCGTCAACGTTACGCTAGCTTACAAATCCCTGCCACAAATAACTGAGATGACCTCACAGCTTCCTGCACGTTCACTGAAAACCGAATGACTCTTTTAGCTAAACTATGTTTTCTCAACAGGATCAGTGTTTAACACTTGAACACGGCAGGAGATAGAGTATAATACCTGAAACTATGCAGCCGCAACCAACAACAACACAAATTGCCAATATGCAAACGAAAAACAGGAAGGCGGCGGTAATGAACACCCCCATCGTTCATCGTGTGGTTAAATCCGCTTTATGCCTGTTCATCTTGTTGATTGTTTTCAGCGTTAGTCCAAGTAGTGACAGAAGCACAAGGTTTTCTCTCTGTTTCTCTCAAGCACTGCGGCCTTGTGAGGTTCACTGGTCCACTCCATCAAGGTAATGTGATTAGTTTACTCGGCCTGGGACCTGGACAGGTTCCTTCTTGCTGCACGTGTGTGTGTGTGTTTACGTGTGTGTGTGTGTTTGGGCCCTGCCTGGACACTGTGATGGATGATGAAAATGAACAAATCAATACAAAGGGCCTGTCATTGCAGCTACATCCCAATTTACCTCGCCATGTCTGCACTGTCCGTCAGCAGCCAGAGACACAGGAAGCCAGAGAACGAGGGGAAATAACGAGGAGGCGATGGGCACGTTGAGACGAGAGGATGGGGAATAGCAAAGTGAGGAAACAAATGAAGGGAAAAGAGGAGGAGAGGGACTGATGGGCAGAGGGAGATCGATAGAGAGAGGATATGCAGGACAAGATGAGGGAAGGGAAGTAACATGAATGATAAAGATACAGTGAGTGACTTGGGTATTTTCCCTGCTGTGATATCAATCAGATTTGGTGCTTCGCCTGAAAAGGTCACACACTACAGTTGGACACCTTGAGTAATTCAGTCACACACATGCGCGGAGAGACGAGTGTACGCACTGCGGCGCGGGAACAACCGCACGTTCATCCAATCCCAAAAGAGCGTCTCTCGTCTCTCGCAGGAGATAAGAATTCTAACCCTAGACGGTTCAAAATGGATTAGGAGCGTCTTGATTGTGAGTCAATTTTCTCTGAGCTGTAAGCCTCAATGTGAGTTTCAGCACCAGTGCTCTGCTTTTAATGGTTCCAGCCTTCAAATTTAAGTAAGGAATTAGGTTATCTAAAGGGAAATAACCCAATGGAAACATCACCTCGTTGTCGGCCGCTCTGTCTTGTGTGTTCATGTGCGTGCGCTCTATGTGCGCTAAGCCTGCAGCTGCATTAAAGCGTCAGTAATGACCATAGTTTCCACGATCCCGACACTTCACTGCTCTCGCTTCTGTCTTGTTCACGACTGACAAGCCAACAAAGTACTTTTTAAATTGTTCTCCAGCTCAAACTTTACGGAGACGGCCGTGGTTATGAAAGAATACGAGTGCGTCGCAGATGTGATCGGCGAGGTCTTGTGTTAAATCAGTTTTCCTTTAACGTTCTTTTCTTTCGGCAGGCGTCATGTGGATGAAGCGACAGGTCTGATGTACAGTGGAAGCTGCACTTTCCTTTTACACCTGGTTATTTTCTCTGCACTGAACAAAAGCAACAATCTTTTCCTTGCATTGACTGGAGGTGTTTTTATTGCATAAACCCAAACAAACCAGTCTATACGCGCTTCATGTATAAGCTGAAGGTCTGTGGCCAATAATCATAGCTCAACCAACAACTACATGTCCTTTCTATACATTCCAATCAGAACTATTCAAATAGAACTGCTTCACACTTTAATAATGTTCCCAGTGAACATTTCTCAGAGCAAATGTGTTTCCACCAAAACGCATTTGGCAAATCCAATTAGAAGTTCTTAAAGTGTAATAATAGTTTAATAATGCACAGGGGCAGGGATGAGACACAACTGAGGACGTCTTTCATAAAGATCCCACTGCTTGTGTGGAAACTCTTTTTCCTTAATGCTGCCCCCCGCTGTGAAGAATGTCCACATTTAAATAACTCACCCCCTTTTGAAAAACCAGCCAAAATGATGAGCCTCCAGTCTTGGATTATCTTGTGTGTTGTTCCTCGGGAGGCTAATCAGCGATGGAGGGAGGCTGGAGGAGCCAGAGTCCACATGGGAACAACGTTAACTCCAAAATCCCACTAAACCTCGCTCCTACGTCATATCTGAAACATGTATGTAACACTCATCAATCCAGCAGCTGGCACTGCACGTCTTCCGTCCTGCAGGTATAATCAGCGTCATTATCGCAACACGGAGCTCAGTTTGAACTGGAATCAGAAAAGCTGATTGGGATCCAACCCCTTAAATGATAGATTACCCACCACCTACATTTAAAGGCAACATTGCTCACGCTTAACACGTTCCACGAAAAAAAGGTTGTGTGTTGATTTTGTATCAACCCCAAGTTGCATAACGGAACATTACAGAACACATGAGTCATACAAGTAGCCTGGAGGACATGCAACAGCTCTGTTGTACAGCTGCAGTGCAGCCACCTCGCTTTGCTCCACTCACCAGATGTTCGGCCTAATGAAGAGGTTATTTCAAATCTGTGATGAACCTACTCTGAACTTACAGCGCCACAAATTTCAAACAATGTTCCCGTCCTTGGTCGTCCCGTCATGAGTCACGACTGTGAGTGTCTTGTTTTTTCGTTGGAGGACAAATTCGTTTTTTTCCCGTCCGTGCCGCTCTGCCCCTCCAACCTCCCCGCAGTCCGCTCATTGTGCCGTTTAATTGCAGGACGTTCACCTTTAATTGGTGTGATGGCCTTCCCTCTACGTAGCCGCAGTAATGACACCGTAGCTTCCGCTCCCGTTAGCAATGTGACGAAGCATCCTCACATGAGACAGAAGTGAGGCAGGCAAGACAAATCTGGGCAGACGGGGACCGAATCTGTCAAAGCATCATTTGAGCAGAGACTAACGTGTACAGATGGACAATGCAATGGGAATATAAATATTCTCTGGGTGTTTCCACGTGGAGATAAGTGTGTGTGACTGTGAGACTCTGGAGAACCTGCTCGCCAGCTGCTGTGAGGGAAATCTACCTCCTGCGTTTCTCAGGCCAGTCGAAAGACGACGTTAGAAACTCACTGTCCCAGCTGAGAGTATTTTCAGACTTTCAACTTCACATCCATTATTGACGTGACAGATCCGGATGTCAGAGGAATCTGCAGAGTCTCTCAACCTGACACATGCACAGATACATGGAGAAGAATTCTCAGAGGAATCTATATGCAGCTAATTGCTCTTGAGATTTATATTTGAAGAACATTTTCTTCCAAATTAACACAAGAACATTTGTACAGATCAGTGATTATTAGCTCATGTTGGAGATCAGAAACCCAGATTCAGAGAAATAATCAGCAGTGAAATGTTTCATTAATTCATCGTAGACTTTACTTAACTAACTGACTCGGCTGCTTTGTGATTTATAATAATCTTTGACATCAGTACACTTTTAATGACACAACGGGGAAAGCTCATACGCTTTACATAAATGACACACAGCGAAGAAAAGAACTTCATGTATTGAATGTACTGCTCCAGGAGTGGCTCAAGATATTTTTGCACCAAGAACTAGAAGAGCTCACAGTGGAGAACAAACAGTTCCCTCATGAAACCACGTTTAAATTCAGATCCTGGTTTTTTATTTGGATCTTCACCATTTTGCACACGATCTGATATCAGTCCCCTACACAGACCAGATCCTTTGTGCCATGTTATTGCCGAAATTGAAATTTCAAGTTTAATATGTTCTTTCTTGATCCATCATGCATCTGTCTAATTTTCATGGTAATCCGCTCCAGTAGATTTTGCATAATTTCAAATAACTGTCAAACAAAATTCCAACTTTAACTAAAACTTTAAACCTGAAACCTCAACAACAGCATTCAGCATAAATTCTGCAGCCGGGTGCAGATACACAGATGCATCATGTTAATGTATTATTTAGTGTTTTACCTACAGTTCAAGTTCTATTTGTAAAGCACCAAATTATACCTTAATTAATTTAGGTTGATTCATCTCCTGGTTATCAGTCCAGGGTGGAACCCGCCTCTCGTGAATAGTCAGACAGGATTGGCTCCGGTCTGAAAGAACAAGTTGTATGGATGGATGAGTGAATGGATAATGGACAGATGGATGGATGAGTGAATGGATAATGAACAGATGGATGGATGGATACAACACAGCGACCAGCCACAACATTAAAACTGCTGTTAGTGCTGGTTTGGGCAAACGACTGCAATTCCATCTGCATTAGCTGATCAGCATCGGCTGTTTCAATCATGCTCCACAATCACTGGCTGTAACCACATAAAGGCAAACCGCTGCATATCCAAGCAGTGCTTCAGATCCATTAGGTTCTGCAGTAACTCTGATCACATTCAGCTGCAGCAGCTTCAGCCAACAAACCAACTCTTCTCCATCCATTCAATCACAAGAGCCTGAAGTGGAAGTTCTACAAATCCATGTTGGACTCTTAGCACACGTGTGCAGCTCTGTAAATCTGAGGCTGAGGTTTGATCAACAGATCACATTCAGGAGCTTCTCAGTAAAAGGAAGCTGTAACAACAGAATCTGTCTCACTCCTTTTCAGATCAGTGGAGATTTACTGACATTCCTGCTTTAGTCTCATTAAACGTTGAAGCCCTCGGAATTAAATCAACTTATTTATTGCTGTAAGATGACATCTAGCATTTAATGAATGTTATGCATGTGTGAATACATCCATTCAGGCTGGGATGTGCAACAAACACATGTGCAGCTGCCAGCCACATACACACACACGTGCACATGTGTTATTTGAGAAACAAGTGCCCATATTCAGTTTTATTATAACTTTACACACAGTATATTTGTGTGTGTGTGTGTGTGTGCAAATAAACAGCTGCTTGTGGAATACATTTGTTACCCAAAGCAACGCATCCGTCTGCAGGAAGGAGGGAGCATAAATAGCACAGTTCAGTACGAGCGTTCCCTCTGCTGCCTTTAATTTGATGTATGTCGAGTGCAATTACATGCACCCGGTACAGTGGGAGGCTTGATTCAATCTTGTGAAAACGTTCCCGAGCTGCTCCGGTGCTTCCTGAGCACAGACAACAGGGCGGTTGTATCTCAGCTCCTAAATATGCACGGGATAGTTCATCAGGGGAAGAGAGTGACGTTATGGAGACGTATTGGACGCAGTGTTGTACACAACCTACCCGCCGCTCACTCAGTTTCTCCTGGAAATCACAAAGAGTCCAGGAGTTGCCACAGAAGCTTAATACAGATGTGACTGTTGTTGTGATGAAGGTTTACAGAATCACATCTGTCCTGGTCTGTCTGGTCATAACGTGTCCTTAATACTCTTTTTCTACACTTCCCACCGCTCAGGCTGAAGAAAATTGATCAGACCAGAGAACTGCTTTCATAAATGATAATGGTTTCTGAGATAAATTACGCTCGGGTTAGCTCCGGTTCTCTTAATGATGTTTTAACAGCTGACAGTGGTCGTTTATCTGTTTTACTTCTTTTCTTTTTTACAGCTTTTGACGAAGCTGATCACTTTATTTTAAATGAAACCTGTAAATGAAGAGTGGACGATATCTGCTGTGTTTAATATTGGATTTATAGCTTTTCATTCAGGGACTTTTCTATTTCCATACGTTCTGCCTCCGTTCTTTCAGTCACAGGTTTTCTCAGGAATCAATCATGTGACCTGCATCATAAGACTCTTACAGCCAGCATTAGGTCACATCGTTCACAGCCTGTGATCGTCTCACTGCAGGACTGTTGCTCTCACCGTTATCCGGGCTTGGTTTGTGGAGGTGGCAGGGTGTCCCCAACGTCCCTCTGCCCAGCTACACTTCTCCACTCTTATCCCGGGGGATCCAGAGGTGTTCAGATGAGTCGCACCTCCAGGGTTTGTCCTCCCCGTGCCCAGGAAACATCCGGGCTACTTCCTCAAACCACCTCAACTGTTCCATTTGCGGAGAAAACAGATTTTGGCTGTTTGTATTTTGTGATCGACCAGTTATTTTTTGGGCCTTAAGCTTCTTTCTGGCCTGAAGCTTTTATTTAACTAGCGAGTTGAAAAGGAGACAAAGAAGAAAACATAAGATAAAATCATACGTAACGCACCAACACGGACTAAACCGTACCCATGATGAACATTAATACCTGTGTGAATGTAATCTGTGGAACTGGAATAAACTGGACGGAATCTCTCGTCTGATGGAACGATCACAATCACAGCTGCAGGGAGAAGTTAACAGATGAGCTGAGATGTAATTTTCTTCTTCCCTCTCTCCATCTCCACATCTCTCCTCAGGTAGAGCCTCCTCATTCAATTCATTACGTTCTGCGGGTCGTACTTTCCATTTCCATCACCTCTCCAGCCCACAGGCGCTTCCCTCACCACTCACCTCAGCTCATATCTGCCTTAATTGAAAGCGTCATTGCCTTAATTGCTTTAATTAATCACCTTTGTGGTAAAGCCTTTGTGGGGATTTGTAATAGGTGATGACATTGGCTTTTCATCGAGGGCAGCGGGAGAGGGAATAAATATCTTTACTTTGGTAAGACAATGGCAGGAAGGATGGGTTAAAGGACACTTGAGCAGAGATCTGATGGATGTACAGAGTCCTGAGAAACTGACTCCTGTGAGCAAGTTTTCAATCTGTTCGTCTTCTGCTGGTTGATTAAAATGTATTTGTAGTTGGACTTGAAGCTTTAAAAGATATTTAAATTAAGGGAGGGTGGTCACACAGCGGCCTGCAACTTTACTGTGGCTTCAATCTGGGAAGACAGAACTCCCACATATACTGTAAGTTGATAAAGTGAAAAATACACAACATGACTAATAATATTATAACCTTGTATCGTGCAGGTTCAGTAAGTTGTTTTTAATTAGTTATTGTGTATGTGTTGAATAAATTGTTCCTCCACAGCTCCAAGCTCCTCTCTACTGAATATCAATACTTCTCTGACAGTCATCGACAACAAAATTGACACTGAGCTGTTTTCCTGTCAGTGAGGTTTGAGGATTATCACAGAGAAAGCACGACCTTGTGTCTGAAGAGGAAAGTTTTTATACCATCCAGCTCAGTGAGAGAGACAGTGAAGGTGATTGTGGAAATGTTAAAGAGCAGTAAATCTGGAACCTGACATGAGAAACACAGCGAGATCTCCTGAAGCATTTCTCTGTTCGGATTCTGCTCTTTTGTTTCCTGACGTCCTTCGATATCTGAGATGCTTAGTTATTTTCTTCTCACTAAGAAAATAACTTTTATGAACCGACACTCCAGCCTGCATGAGAGGAAATCTCACCGCTGGAGTCTCAGAAAGACAATACCATCATTACATTCTATCACAAGCCCGTTTCCACAGGATGGTAAAAGTTCAACTCGTTGAAACTTTCTCACAGATGTCTGATAACTTCTTTAAAGGAATCTAAATTAAAATCCTTCGCAGCATTTGTTCCTCTGCAGCAGGAAGCTGAGGCGTCTGTCTTCCACCTCATCAAGTCGTACGACTCCTGATGAAGTATTTCATGGATCTTCACATCTGGTGCGCGTGGTGGTGCAAAAAATAGAAAATATAACTTATGGAGTGTTTTCAAATACTTTCCTTCTTTTTCTTCATGTGTTCAGAACCATTTTTGAATCCACGTGCTTTAATTTTTATTTTTATTTAATGAAAAAACATTTCTACTGAGCTCAAATGTTTAAATCTTTATTAGAACTTTGTTTGTGTGACTCTCGTCTCTCGTATAGTTCCGTGAAAAGGAGCTTTTAATCGGAGTTTATACTGAGGAGATTCATGGTCATTAAGAGATCACCTGAATAATATCCGAGAAAACAAGTGAGAGAAATAGAAAGAGTGAACCTCAAATAAAGAGACAGAGATGTTGGTGAGTGAGGACATTAGACGTGACTGATCAGAACTCCTACAAAAAGATTCTTCTTGTTTTGTCCACTTGTCCATAGAATCGTTGTGGTTCTAGTATAGATCTGTTTCGTATAAATAATTTGACGTGTATTGAAAAAGCCGGGCGGCCGACACCTAAACAGACCATTTGGAAGCTCAGATTTGAGAAGCGGCTGCTTGGACTTTGGCCTCAGGCAGAAAATGTCTGGATGGAGTCGGTCCTGCAGGAGCCAAAACAAATATGGCAGAGGCATGATGTGTTTACTGTGGGAGGGAGCGGGCAGCGAGGGGAGCAGGATGAAATATCATGTTTGAAAATAGAAGAGGCTTTTATTCTTAACTCTGCACTTCGAACTGTTTCTATTTTCTTCATGGATCACCCACTCGTTTCCTCGCTCATCCTTTCTCGGCCTCTGATTTTCCGATTGTCCCTCAAACCGTCCACGTCAGAAAACGCACTTGTCGTGTTGCTTTTATCGCTGCGGTTCAAGTAGCAAACAAAAAACAATTAACACGACTGAACCACGGAGATAAGATGCTTTTGTCTCGTCATCCTGCAGAAAATGAGCGTCAGTCATCATGACAGGCATTATCTCAGAGATAATAAGTGTCGGCTCTGATCAGTCTGTTTCCAAAAGAAAACACTGTAGATGGAAAAAGTGTCTCATTCAGAGAGGATGAAGAATCGTTTCTCTGTGTGTGGCTCCAGTGCAGCTGGTTTCTGAATTCTTCCTTCAAAGCTAATCAGCAGTTTAAAACCTTTAGAAACAGAAACTTCTCGGCTCTGCAGCGTCTTGATTACACTTTGTGTCATTTCAGCACAATTTAAACCAGCAGGTCGTTCTGTCAGGATCATAATGAGATGAGCGAAGAACATCTAAAATCCTGAACACTGTGCAAACTGTAAACATGCAAATGTAAAACAGAGCATTTAGTTCAAATGAAAAGTGCTTTTGCCAATAATTTGTGAAGCAAAACAGTTTTGCGGCTGAAGTGACTGTAAAAGCTCATTAAGGTAATTAATTCCTGTCAATAAAGCCTCGTTTAAAGTTTGATTGAGACAAAGCTCTGCAACAATTTGTCGACTTTATTCACACAAAATAATTTAAACCTTTGACAAGACAGTGTTCACCACCCGGTGACCGTTTAACACACAGTATCCTCACCTTTGCACAGATGCACGGGGGGGGGGAGGACAGGACGGGCCACAGCAGGGAGGTGAGATAAATGACGTCTGTATTTCACCGCTTTCACCCGCCACGTCAAGCTGGGCGCCATCCATCACTGACCCACAATGACACTTTAAATTGGTTACGTCAAATTAACCTGATGTATCATGGCGCCATGCTGGGGGTTTCAATTCGTTTTGTGGCCTATTATGAGCAATGGGGAGGCGTTTATCACGAGTGGCTTTGACTTGTCCCCAGGCAGGTTGTGGCGTTTCTTCCTTAACCCCCGTGACCAGTGAGGATCTACAGATATCTGTGAAACTGTCATGAATGCATCACCTGGCGTCACCAGCTCTCATCAACGGAACGCAGGTTGATACTGAAATCACATGAAAGTCAAGAACATGCGTTAATAGCTGGTCTCAGTGAAGTATTTATTAAGATGGTGAAACCTTTAAAAAAGGCCTTTTAATCACTGGAATTAGTTTTTATAGGGTGAGATGTCAGACACGTGCTGTAAATCCACAGATGAGACTGATTTCAAATTAAAAGCCGGTCACATAAATGACACAAGCTACATTTATGTCCTGGTTCTTTCACCGTCGGAAACATTTTAAGAGACGTTGGATATATTTCAGACTTTTACTTTGAAACTACTGTCCTTCCTCTCTGGTTTCCTGTTCCTGTCCACCTGACGCGTCACACCTGAGTTCACTCATCTTCTCTGATCTGTGTCGGTTCTATAAACTCTCTGCTCCTCGCTCTCCTCTGTAAACGTCCCTGGACGTCTCGTGGTTTTTCTGATTTGTTAGTTCACCGTCTGAAGTTGCTGCTTTATTAATATCTGCCTTGGTATCTGTCCTGCTTTTCAGTTTTGCTAAAAAAAAAACACAAGATGTGACAATTTATATTGAGGTGAAAATGAAACAACAACTTTGATGAAGCCGTCATGTATAAAAACAATTTAGCAACTGCCTGAAAGCTGTGGTGAAATGATGAGGTGTGTGCCATCGCACAGTCTGAGGCCTTAAATAAAGGTTGATGAGTAAATAACTACGTGATCTGTAGTTTACTTCACGATGGTTAGTGCAGTTCTAAATGCTTCACAATTCACTGATGATGACGAGAATTAACAAAACCGGCAGAAATGAGACGATGAGATCAGAAAAATCAAATAAATAGATTTTATAGAAGTCAATAACCTGCACGTTGAAAATATTAAAAGACAGAAAATATAAAACAGATGCAGTAAAATAAGGCATAAAAGATGTGTTTAGACTTTTCAACACCTTCAACTGATTCAGACCAGAGAACGAGGGGATTCCATGTCTCTGACCGCGACAATAACAATAATACACAAATCACTGCATCCCAATGGAAACAACAGTGCAGCATCCATGTGATGAGTATCTTTGGAGCACGATGCAGACGCTGGACTCCTCCACAGCCTCCCCGAACCTCCGGAGCCGGTTGAGAAGAGAGCGCTGTCACTGGACACGGATACGTTGTGTAAACGCTGATCAGAAATGACACAGCTCGATGATCCCCTTCTCACACCTCTGCCCAGGTGGAAACTGCCTTCACGAGCCACACTCCAGTTTAACACGTGTTTACGTTTCTTGGCACTCGGTGAAGGTGGTGTCTTTACCTGACAATCCAGTAAAACTCAGAAACAGCAGGACGCGTCGTGACAGGAGCGCTCAGCTGCGTTGGATGTTTGCAGTCCAGTTATTCAGACCAGACAACGCCTCGTCTGCAGTTTCGTTTGCACTCACGGGATCAGGGACATTCGTTTCTTCACAAACTACACAAGTTGAGACTTTGTGGAGCTCAACCAGATCTCTGGGTTTAGAGCGAGGTGACGTGATCCCCTCGCTCGCTGTGAGGAGGAGTTGGAAATGACACGATAACATCAGCATGTCTTACGATTGCAAATATATTCATGCTCTCAGCTACTGTGAGGATGCACATCCAAATTCTGCAGGTCCCAGTGATACGCAGGTCTGTGAGTGGGCGACATCAGGAGCCGAGGTTAGTTTGGCCCATCCGCTAACATGGAGGAGGTGGTGTGACATTATCTACCGCATCCAGCCACCAGGGAGTGATTCAGATGCTTTGGCTTCTCTTTTTACACATGTGCAATTCTTTTAAAGCAAAGAAATGAACATGAATCACAATGAAGGTCAAACGTTTTTTACTCATTTACTTTTTTTAAATCAAAGATGCTGCCGTCCTCACAGCGTGAGATATTTCCAAAGAAGCACTGACGTCTGCTCGAGTGTCCTTCATTTAGGAGATGATGCCTCAGTCACTGATTATTATTCTCAGCCTCCTCATTATATTAATGGTCTTAAAAGTCACATTCACTAAATGGAAATGTGTCTTTTTTCAGAGATTAAAACACAAGGGCCTGTTAACCGTCCTGATTTAGCAGCGAGCGCTCTGCCCAGGGAGACATTGACTAAAAGTCAGGAGACTCTGTGGAAGGTATTTGTTGCAGACTCCGAGTCTAAACTATAATTATCTTTAATATGTTTCCCTAAAGTAAAAAAAGAGAACTCTCGATTAATTTTTCGAAATGAACAATAATGAAATCTGTGCTCACATTAGTCTTCGCTGCTTCCGCGGGTCTAACTCTATTATTGATGCATCTGCAGTTATCAGCCAAACAAATAACATCCTCAGATATTCTTCTGTCTTACCACACATCCACGTGTTTGTTCCCCCGGACACTGTAAATTATAATTCAGTTACACTGATTCAGACCAGAACTCAGTTTGAGGTGTCCTGCTGTTTCTTTAACTTTACCTCCAGACACAGAGCTGAAGTCTTTTCTACTCTTCCTGATGTGTTTCGAAGGGGAGTTAATATTATGCTAATAAAAGCTGATGACCCGTGTCTCTGGTTTTAGAGGTGCACGCTGTTGAGTTGTAAACTGACGTGTCATAAAGGACGTGGTGGATGAGGTGTGATAGAACTTTGTCTGCCGGGTGAGTTAAACAGGAACATCCCGTCAAGGCTGAGATTTGAACCGGTCAACATTCATCACGTGACACACAAACTATTAAAATAGTCTAAATAAACAAGTTAGCTATCACTACTTACACCAACCGGCTCAATGACTGCAGGTCGCTTTTACACTTTCAGAAAGAAAACCCTTTCAACGGGCTTGAAGGATTAAATACGCCAACGTGTTTGGGACTGTGCCTTCATCAGGGTGTACCGTGTGAGTGTAATGAAGTCAATTAATAAGACTGAATTACTAACGTCCACCTGAGTCTAAAATCGTTACAGGAATATTAACATTTGTTCTGACCTCTCGATGTGTGTCCACGTCTATGGGAGGTTCAAATCTCTCCAGTTCCCTTTGACTCAAGCTCTGAATTCTGCTAAACAATTATCAGAACAGAACAAAACGGACATTTGAAGAAATTAGCAGACGTTTGACATGAAGTGCTTGATGTTGACAACCTTGATGTTGGTGTAGAGAACACAGAAAAAAACAGAAAACTGCTTTGTGTGTGTGTGTGTGTGTGTGTGTGACGATTGTTATCCTCCTCTACTCCTGACCTATTTTTTTATAAAAACAATTTCATGACAGAATAATCCCCATTCCATGACTCCAGTCTCACTCCGGCTCATATCAACATTAAGTTTGTGATTTGTAACCTTTCTGTCAGCCCAGACAGAAATAGAAACATCAATTGCCTCCTCAACTGTGGCAGCTGCTATTATTGTTGTATAGATGGAGATATCAAAAGTCAGATCCATAAAAGCACATTGTTCTCTGCCGTCTCATCCGTCAATAATGGCGGCTTTTTCTCAGGAGTTAATTGGCTCCGAAGATGTGAAGGAAGTCAATATGGAGAGACATTGAAACGTCTTCTTTGTTCAGTAAAGAATCTAATGCAGGAAAAGACGAGGGAGTGAATGAAAGTTCAGCCGTTTGAATGTGGCCTGGTTTGTGTCATGCATTCATCTGTTGTTTTTGTAACACTGAATCTGAGCTCAGGACAAATTGCTTCAACACACGGGTCCTTTTTTAGAGCGCGACACTGATTAACATGGAGTTCAGTGTCATCCTCGTGGACACAACGCTGTGGAGAAGAGAAACTGGGGTCAGAGTCGTAATCCTTACAAACGTTTGAATCGATAAAGGTTCGATTCAATGAAAGACTCACAACCAAATCCTTTTCTGCGCGGCAGCAGCACATGGTTCACAGAGCTAAATCCTGAGGTGTTTTGGGTGTAACATGAAATAAAGCAACCAGAGGATCCATCTCTCATCCCCTTTAAAATCAATGTGCGTCTTCGAGGTGGCGAGGGAGGACGCTGGTCTGCGGAGGAAACGTTTCTGTTTAAATACCGCTGTGACTCGATCGGTCAAATAATCGCCCGAGTTAAGTCGTCATTACTGTTGAAAACCTCCGTGTGTGTGTTTGTGTTGTGATTTACCATCTTGATGGTTAAAAAAATATCAGTGAAATACTACATCACTGATTCCAGACCAGATATTTCTGCCTTTTATTGAGAGGATAACTCAGTCGCTCTCTGCCTCCTCGAGATAGCGGCGCTCCAGCAGCGCTCCTGATAACATCTCACTGTAACACCAGAGAACGCTGACCTGCATATGAAAATATTGTTGGTGACTTAGCTTCGAAAGGAAGAACGGCCTTTTACTTTTTGCTCAAATTTAACTTGAATTGAACTTTAAATCACCGCTGCTTTGGGTCTTACAGCGCTGCCGTCCACCGACAGGGCTCAGGAAGTGTGAAGCAGAAAAAAGTGAAGAGTTCTCTTGTGAACTCTGCTAAAAAACTTTCCGGGCAGAGTCGCTCATTAGCAGAAGCTTAAAGGGGGAAAAGATAAAGTCTGTCTGCCTCAACTGTCAATCTGTGGTTAGCGTGTAGAGCAGAAAGTAAGACGAGGGGAAACAGGGAGAGAAAAGACAGAATGAGGTTAACCACACAACACACCAACTAACAGGTGAAGGACAAGGCCCAAGTTATCAAAATGCTAATGCACTATAATGGACAACGCCGGCTGTGTTTTTCAATATACACGCTCCCTCTTAGGACGCCCTGCTTTCTTCCAAGTCGAGAGGCGTGGACGTTCTGGGAGAGGACGAGGGAATTGAGTGATGATGCACTCCATGTTCGCTGACCTTTCTGTTTCTGTGGCTGGCGAGCAGCAGCAGTCTGTCAGGAGAAATCTCCGCCTGGAAGACATGAGTCTCTCCAAAACTAGCGGAGATGTCGAGTGCGTGCACATTGGGAATTTGCAATTGAATGCATGAATTTATGCGTCTGACGTAGCTTCCTGTGCGAGCGCAGCTTTATCGGGAGCCTCCAGCTCGGAGCGGTCTTCCTCCATCATGTGAAGTAGCTGCCCGAGCCCGTTCAGGTGGCACGTGGCGTCTGTCACGCTTTGTACCGCTGCCACAGGAGAGAGGCCTCGTCGTTGATACTGTTTGTTCAGGGTCTTCATCGGGATTTCAAAGCAGCCGCTTCCCTTTCTCTGATATCAAACCAAAAAAAAGAGGGTTTGTCCTGTTGTGAAGACCAGAACATCTTTCTTGAACTGGATATGTCAAAAGTGAGTAAAGTTTTACACTTAGTAGTTTTATTTTGATTTCAGTATCAGACTCGTGTCTTCGATTCGAAGCTCCCCTGATCTCAGGCTCTGTGATCGTTGCCGTGCGGCAGCCACATATGTTGATTTTCAGATCAGAGCACGAGGTGAGGACAAATTAAAACTCGCTCCAAAAATAGTGAAACCCACATCATCCACCGGACGCGGTGTGAATGTGTCCTGCTCGTCTCCCTCCCCGAACAAGCAGGATGTTAATCACCCATCTGTGGGTGAGATGTAATAAAAACTGCATTTCAAAAGAGCAATATATGCTACAAAAAATAAATGAGCATAGAATTCTATCGTGCCAGGCAACAAAGACATAAATGTATGTGAAGCAAATCTCAGACCTTTTGAATTGAAGAGAAATTACGTTCTTGTCGTCATACATACGTATGATTCTCCAGATAACCACGACTTTAACCCAACATTCACACTGTCACAGATACTTTGCTCCATGTTTATAGAATGTGAAACAAAACAGAATCCAACCTATGAGTTCTCTCTCCAAGTTTCATGGAATCCCTTCTCTAGTTTTCTGTCTCTCTGGGATTGACTGCTGACAAACAGACCGACCAACAATCAGACGAACTTATAGACACGGGTGAAAACATCACCTCTTTGCCGGAGATTTAAAATGACCCCGTTCTTTCTGTTGAAGTTTCCATTACACATCGTAGTTGACGTCTGGGGTCTATCTGGTTACTGTGGTAGAGGATTTTAAAACGTGATAGAGCTCTAACATCAATCCCTCGTGAGCCTGGAGGCCAGAACAGAAACCCGAGAGCTTGAATGATGTGTCGAGCTCTCTCCCAGAGACTGACGGTTGCATTGTAGACAATGAGAAAAGGTGTAAAGGCATCATCTCCTCTAACTGTGCAATGTGAATAGATTTTCTATAATGTTGGCGTTTTTATTCTGTATATTTACGACTGTAAGAGCTCAGCAGTGCTTCTCTTGTTGGACTGGAGGAACTTGTTGACCTCCCTTTGAATGCAGGAGGAGCTGCCGCTGCTTCTCCCAGGTCTCTTGTCTCTATGAATTTTGGTCTGAGGAGCAAAGTGCTGTCCTCAGAGAGTTTGAGCGATACTTTGGTCTTTGTTTCAACTGACATATATTCTCATTTCTGTCTCTAAACGTCGAATGACTGTCGCTTCAGTGATTTCATTTCTCGCTGTGATGCAAAAAGGCGTCATTTAGAATCGGCAGTTGAGTCAGTTGACAGAGAGAAACTCACAGTGCATGTTCGGAAGTCGTTGTTGCTACTTCAGTCTCTAACTTATCTCTATAAACGGATTCCTCATGTGAAAAAGACGAATCTGGAGGCGACAGACACGACTTGGATGAGGGCAGCTTCTGTTTCTGATTTCTAGTTTGACTAATTAATGGCTTTTTAATTTATCTGCATTCATATTCCAGTCCTGGCCCAGAGATCCGCTGTCTACAACCAGAGGCCCCAAAATATTGGCTGTTGCTGCCAGAGGCTAATTTGTTGTCAGATTATAGCCGACGGGCTCAGAAATTGGGCTCAACGTTATTGAGACATTCACCAAATATCTTCCTTCATCCTTTGTCCCTTAGTAAACAGGACCTAGCAACTTAATGCTAGTAGCGCTACATGTAACATGAATGTTAATTTAAAACATTTTTAGTGATCTGTCTTCACTAGAAGCACTTTAAGCTTCCGTGGACTGGATTTCCTAACATGCACTTAAACATTCAAAGGTGTTTTGCTGTTCAGACATCAGCAGCGACAGCAACGACTCAATTCCAAGCCCGCACGCCACATCTCAACCTTCACTGACGACCGAGCAGCCCGTGGCCATTCAACCAATTCTCCAGCCCACTCGTCTCATTTACATAACAGTGCGCTCAGCGTTATCTTTCCGCCCGTGCGGACACGGAGGATTAAAAGGCCGACATGTAACACGTTGTGTGATTCCACCTAGAGTTAAAAGCCGTTTAGGAGGAAGTACAAAAACTTTAGTAAAAGTGTCCCTGCTGTAATTTAAATTGTTCGACCCGATGGATAATATATTTTTAAGGCTTACTATAAAGAAAAATCTATATCTTTGAAGAATACGAACGATGTGTCTCTGAAGCTCTCGCTTTGTGTTGGCAGCTCATCACCGCAGACACTGAAGAAGTAAATGTGTTCGTGTATTAAATGTGCAGACTGGCCTGTGGATCGTTTACAGGTTTACTGTTCATGAATCGCACATAATATTCTGTGTATGAGCCGTTCCTGTGCAGCTTTAGTGGTTTTTTTAAAAAGCTGAAACTGTCACGTTGACATAACAAATATAAAAAATGAACAAAAACACTAAAGAGATTTAAGTCTTCATCTCACTGAGCTGAATTTATACATCTGTAACTGTCATAGCTTAATTTTAATTTGTGAATCTAAATATTAAATAAAGGTTCTTGCTCAGGAGTAAACCATTTAACAGCTGATCACATGGCGGGCTCTGTATATCGTCAACGACTCCCTCTTTTAAAAATATTGCTTTGAATATATATATATATATATATATATATATATATATATATATGTGTGTGTGTGTGTGTCTATGCATAAACATCAACACATCGGATACAAACACGATCCCTCAGACCGGTGAGTTTAAACACGCGTCAGTACCGTAGATGAGTGGAGGTCAGACGAGGCGTCTTGTTGATTGAATCAATTTCCCTGAGAGGATGATCAATCTGTGACAAGCTCCTCTGACACGACCTGTTCAAAGGAAGCCCCGTGTCTTTATTTCACCATTTTAAGTGAAATGTTTTTTTTTCCACAGCTCCAAAACACTTCGTAACATCTGGAACAGAAAATAAATCAATCGCCTTTTTCTAAAGTGTGTTTTAAAAAAACCTGTGTACGCCATCGTTTTTGTGTGAAAGAGGAAAAGGAGAGCTGGTGTGGTGAGAATCCGAAGCTGTAGTTACACGACACACCTCAGCTTCTGGAACGCAGACATGCAGTCTGAAGCAACACACTTGTTTTTGTTCAATGTGCATTTAAACAAGGATCTCTGGATAAAAGTTGCTTGTGTAAAGTTGCTGACCAACACCTACGTTGTCCTGACACACAATGTGAAAATGGACTCATGACCAACAAGCTCCTCTCCTGACTGATAACACTTATCTAACGGTACCTCTGGTGCAGCGATGGCGTGAATACGTTGTTGTCAGCAGGAGGGACTCGATGATTCATTTGAAAAGTGGAGGAGAGGAAAGATCCTCCGTCAGTGTGTCACAGAACAAGTTGAGTGGTTGAAGTTTGACGGTAGCCCGCAGCGTTCAGACGAACCAGCAGATGCTTCACCATAAAAACTAAAACATCCAGACACATTTAAAGTTTGTACCAATAACAAACAGGTTCAGTTCCAGTCCAATCTGAGAAAGATGAAGATAAAACCTGTTATAATAATAATAAAAATAATAAAAATGTGAAATGAAGGACAGATGTATTTGAACAGGGCTCAGGATACAAAGGTTTCTGTTGGAAATCTGAAGGAAGATAAGTTAATTGCAAATGGTGATTGGTTGGAATGACAAACTGTCGCAGCTTTAAAGAGGCTGCTCCGTCTTTTGGTCGATGTTGAATCAACCCTGGATGTCGTGAAGGTTTTAAAAATTATATTCAGTCATTTTGCTCACACTGATGTTGAATCATTCCTGTGTGCTTTATGACGTGTGCATGATTCTTGTGCTGGAACGTCTCTGCATCGCTAATAACCTGGAACCAAAGATTGTTCAAACGAATCTGCCTCTTTGGAGATTGTTGTTTTATGGATGTTTCATTATTCGGTCGATGAGACTTCCAAACACTAAATTGAGCCAAAAGCTGCGTCTTAAAAAAGCTTTTCTTTTTGAAACAATAGTCCAAAACATCCACTTTGCTACGACACGTGACTCACATGTGATAGAATCAGCAAATGTTTGTCAATTAAAGGAAATGTTACATTTAAAATCCGTCCGCTGACGGTTTTGGGAAAGCTCGAAGGTCTTTTAAAGAAATCAAACTTCATCTGCACTTTAGCACAAAGCCTTTTTGAGCAGGAGTCATCCTCACGGAGATAACACTGTGAAATAAAGCAGGACAGACAGCCGGAGCTGAGAGGCCATGCTTCACGCTGAGTATGAAAAGAGCCCCCTACAGGAAAGTGTTGAATCAAGAGAATCACCTTGTTTCTGAATAGCGGGAGGAAATCTTATTAAGGAGGGTATCATGAAGGTGAGAAGACTGTGGGAAGGAGAGCGAGGACAAAAGAACGATGGATGGAGAGAGAGAGAGAGTCAGAGCCTGATACCATCTCGCTCTTTTAACATCTGTCCGCTGGCTCCTAAAACCAGAGAAGCAGCTGTGACTCGTCTGCTGTTTAGAGCTGCGATCAATCACTCATCACTGCGTGTGTGTGTGTGTGTGTGTGTGAAACCACTGGATGCATGTCTGCAGTGGAAACAGTAATTAAACAAAGTTATATCAACTCAAATGTTTAGTTTTATTTTGCAGAACCAGGCTGCGTTCAATACAAATATGTTTTTTGTTTTTTTAACCGCAGGATTTAACCGCAGGATCTCAAAGACTTTAATTTAATAATCAGAATTTAAAATCATTTAAAAAGGTCTCAAATAATTGTAGGTAACATTCGTGCTCATGTCTTTGTGTTTCTCAACAATACAGATATTAACACTGTAATAAAACAACGTACAAACACTCAAAAAACTATGAACAACTACTAACGCAGCGTATTGAGGGTGATTCTGTTCACGGAAACTTCACCTTATCTTCAAATGTGGGGCTGTGCAAGTGTTTCTGAGCCGTTAATTAACTCGAGATGATTGAAAGAAATACTAAATAAGACCTGATGACTTCACAGTATTTCTCCGAGTGATGGAAAAGCTTTTTTTAAATGATGGATTTAAAGACTAAGTGTAGAAAATTGATAATTCCTCCCAAATTATGAACAAATATTTCCCCCCGTCAACATCGGGTGATTCCTCAATCTGTGGAGGTTTTGAGACGAGGGCTCTGTGTCCCTGTGTCCCGCTCTTTAATTAAATGGGAATGAATGAGATTTGAAAATGTAGATATTGTGTCTTCACCCTGGATTATCTTGGAACACGCCCTCCGTGGGTAGAAAGTAGTTCTGTTGAATGTCTTCTCTGTTGAGGCCGAGCAACGATTTTCTCACCGGATGATTTTGATCGATCCTCTTTGACTAATGTAGAACAATCCATCGTTTGAATCCTGCCTCTTGTCCATCGTCAGCAGGAACCGGCTCCAGTGTAGATATCTGACGGGTGGAGGCGTTTTCTTTTCAGCAGAATAAAAAGAGGAGCCATTAATAGGTTTAACAAGCTTTCTGCAGTTAGTCTCCACTTTGACTTGAATGTCTTGAGAAACAAACGAGATGAAATATAAACTTAAACGAGGCTTAAACAATCACGCATTTTTTATGTTTCTCAGCTGCAGTGATTAGGTCACATAGCTGTCACCTCCTCTCGCTCTGAGGTGTGTCAGTGTTGGTGCTTCCATGTTTTATGCGGTGCACATTGATTTAAAACATGCAGAGGGGACTCAGTGATAATTCTCATATGCATGATACGTCAATGTGTATTTTCTGTGCAATAATTTTAGTCCGATACTAATGTTTGATGAATCTGCCCTCTGAGTCATCTGCACACTGACACAGTCAAAATAAACAAATCGTGTGTAATCATGTTATTTGGAAAATGTTAAAATTGGCCTTTTGCTCTCTGCCGGTAGTGATTCTTCTGCCAGCAGCAGGATTCTTTCTCCGCTAAACACTGAATCAATTAAGAGCCGAGACGTCTCTTTGAGAAAGTTCAGACTCAGACTGTGTTTTCACTTCAGCACAGTTCAAACCTGGTTCAGATCAAATCTACAGTCTCAAGTCACATGACACACTCGTGTTCTTGTTTAGTCAAAACAACAACTCCAACATCCCTTTTTGTTTGTTAAATCGTTTTCAAATAATATCATTATATTATGAAAGCAAATGCAGTTTAATTTTCCTGTTATAATTAAATATATACTCATGTGGGTGTGGTTGAACTGTGATATAAAGAAATCTCTCTCTCTGTCTGTATGTATGTTGTTCACATATCTCAGCCGAGTGTGTGTGTGTGTGTGTGTGTGTGTGTGTGTGTGTGCATGACGAGTAGGACAGGCAGCAGTTTTATTTCTGATTGTTCATTTTCCAGCTCCAAACTTGAGAGTTTCACATCAGTCTTCTCTCAGAATCTCATCCGTGCATGTGTGTGCACCCGCCTGCATGTGATTTTGTGAGTGTTCGCGCACACCGAGGTTTGTATTTGTATGTGTGTGTGTGAGTGTGTGTGTGTTTGTGTGTTTGTGTGCACGCTGGTTTGCAACTGCCTGTCTCCAGTTTCTTTCTCTGTCTGGAAAACATATTGCCGAAGGAGACAAACACATCTCACACTGTGCCCACATGGTAACCAGGGAACAGAACAAAAAAGAGAGAGGGAGAGAGGGAGGTACAGGAAGCTTGGGATGCAAACAGATGCTCGGGGATGAAGAGAGAAAGGAAGAGAGCAGTGGAAACAAGGCTGCATACGCTTGTCGAGTCGGATTTCAACACATCCACTCACTGGCTCCGAGCTCTCTTGTTCAAACATGTAATGTCACACATTTACAACTGAAACCCAAAAACAGAAACTCCAGCCATGAGATTTGGCTCCTGCGTTCACATTATATAAAATGTGTTGCAACATTTTACTGACGCCTATATTCTCTGGTTAGATCTATTCAGGATGTAATGAACAGTCGATCTGACATTAATGAATGGATGATTGCACCAGAAAAAAAAACTCTTCTATCCGGTTTAACTCTGAAAACATAACAGTTCCACAATGATTTGAACATAGTGGAACTGTTTGTCATATAACCATTAAAACCTGCTACTTGATTTGGAAGTGAGGACAAACTGATGGTATTGTTTTTCCATCAGAGGGGCTGTAATCTGGATGTGTCAGTGGAAGGTTCCTCGGACCACGGTGTAGACCAGCCGACCAGACTTAAGTCCGACCAGGAGGTCTGGGTCTGAAAACACTTATCAGGAGATCGTTAAACATCCGGTTCAGCAGGAAGGTGAGAAATAAATAAAGAAATAGGTTAAACAATTTCTGGTTCCGTTCCTCAGTGGCAATGAAATCAAGACATGAAGCTCGGTTTGGTGTCTTTTAGTAAATACGTCTTGAAGCGAAAGGTCAATGGACACACACGCACTTCAAGAAGCTTCTTGTGCGACACACTGGTGCAGGCAGTAGCTTGGAGTCACACATCATCCAGGTTAGCTTCTGCTTGTAAGGTGTTTGACAAATCTCTAGAGGCCGAACATGAGCTGGAGGTTCAAGGAATAAACTATCAGGAGATTAACACTCGTTAAATTCAAGATCCAAACAAGTCGTGTGTTGTTAGCAGTGAATGGACCAAACTACAGCAGCACTGCAGCCGGAGGGGTTCAGTGCTCAGTGACCCTGTTAGTGAGGTGAATACAAATCAAAGCAGGAGCGGATTGATTCTGGATGGAGCAGGTATTCCTGACAGCCATCTGTCCTCTGCAAGAGAACCAGCCGCTTCCTCTGCCTCTGTACTGCAGCTGTTCCCCCATCAGGCCTCACGTGTGTGCGTGTGTGTGTGTGCACATACATAAAAAGTTCAGACGGTCATGCATGTTGTGTAATTTGCTGTCACACAAGGCCTTTAATCCCCCTCATACTATAATCCCTTTGATTCTGGGGCCTAAGTGGCATCATTTAGAAGAGAAATCTGCTTTGTCTCCCACCAACACGATTAAATTAACCAGCGGTTCACGTCCACCGTCACAAACTGTCTCACACGTGTGTGTTTGTCTATTGTTGTGAGGACCCCTCATTGAATCGTGTCAATGATCAGCAGCCAAAACTCCATCTTTGTCCACACAAGCCTCAGTGCTGCATGAATTCATTGCACTCTGAGGACCTTGTGCTGGTAAAGCAGGGATGTGTAGAAAATCTGCAAGGGTTGTGAAACATAACTTTTGCTACACACAACACAGTTTGACATCATCCGGCAGCAGCCAATGAAATACGAGTGCATTCCTGGTTATTTGTAATGCGACGAACATAATTCTCATGTTTACCTCCAGATATTAAAGGTGGAGAAATGACTGTTTGACAAACTGTGGCTTGTGTTGCATTTTCACATCTGGACCTGAAACACATGTAAGGGACACTGACGAATGTGTGTGTGTGGGGGGGGGGGGGGACACACAATCACAATCAGCAGGGAAATGTGCAGCGGCAGCCCTATCAACAAGCGCAGCACCGCTCAGGTTAGCTCCAGAATTCCAACAGAGAAGTAAAGAATTGGTCCAGGGTGACTCAGACCTCTGGTACACCCCTATAGACGTGCACACACACACATATACACACACATATACACACACACTTACACACACACAGCACACACACAACACACACACACAAGCCCAATCTTGCTCCAGCTCACGTCGGCAGCTGACAAAATGTCCCACTCAATCATGTTCTCTTTTTCTCCCCGTCGTTGTCACTCTGCTCTGCTACAGCAATGCTGCAGAGACAAAAACCCCCCTCCCCCTCCCCCCCCGCTCCTCCTCTCTAAGTACCCCGATTATAAAAAATGCAAACAATCCATAAATTCAAATAAGACTATTTGTCTCCGTGTACCCGTCTCATCACTAAAACATCTTCACCGTGGGTTTGTTTACAGAAGCTGTGCAGGAGCCGCTCTCATGTGTTTGTGTGTCTGTGGAGAAAAGTGCACGAATCGTAATTGTTTGCACCACTCCCAGAATGATGATAAGGAGCAAAGTGTCAACAATGTTTAGAAATGGCGGAGACTCGCTTACGCAGCCCATCAGCGGCTCAGGCACAGAAAGCTCTTTTCTTCCGATGTTATTTGAGGATAAGAATGAGAGCATTGTTTTTATTCTCCATCTCGGTGAAGAATGCCTCCAATTTAATGAAACTCTCCTCATTACCCCTCCGCTATCACGCTTCTATCAAGTCACTCACAAATTTGAATGTTTTCTCTTTCTGGCTGCACTCACACACAGAACTGGATCTGGACGGGGGGGGGGGGCGACTTTATATGCGCATTAAAGAGCTGGCGTATAAAAAGACCATTTATTACCGCTGTCATTGGATTGCTGGGGGAACACAGTTGAGAGCCCTCCACAGCACACTGTTAAAAATAGATTATAGGAGCTGACAGGAAATGTTAAAATCTTTTTGGTTCCTTTCGAGGTGGTTGCCGTCGTTCCCTTTTATTCATAATGGGATTCGATTGTGTGAGAGAGAAGCTTATATATGTCTGGCAGATGTTCGTGGGGTTGTTTATCGTGTGGGAGGGAGGACTTCATGCTGTGCTAAGCCTTGGATTCAAAGTTTTGTGCATTTACCGTAATTGTGTAGAAAGTAGGTTTAGCTTTGAACTCACATGCTCTTGTTTTTTCTGGTACGCGAAAAAAAAACAATGAAATTTCAAGTGCTCGTATTTTGCTTTTCCTTTATTGAGTCATATGGTTTTTGTTGCATGTAGAAATTCCTCTAATTCACAAAGATCAACAGAAGGAAGTCCTCGTCTCCCAGAGAAAACCCCCGAAGTGCTGGAAATATCTTCTCCTGCGTTCCTGAGCCTTTTACCCAACATGTCTCATACCTGCCTACGAACAGTGGAGCGATGACACAGTTACATATATTACACATGAGATGTTAGAGAGCGTAGAAATAAAAACACTGTGAAACTGTCATTGTCGCTGCAGCCACCTCGACACCATGCAACTTATTTCTCTTAGACTATCAGCTTCTAAATGAGAATGTTTCCTCTGTCACTCCCTGAACATCTGTGTCACTTTGGTGAGTGGGTTCGATCTCCTGTGAGAAGAACCGACCGATACGCAACACGATCGACTTGACTGAAAACAATTGTTTTGTCACTGTTCTGAAGTGTCACATTTTTCAGTCCTCCCTCGAGATAAAACACAGATAATATGGAAATACAGTCAAATCTCTGCTGTTTGTGAAATGATGCATTTCATGTCATCTGCTGGACGTCAAAGACGGGAATCAAATTCACAGGAGAGTGAATATTCACGTCGTCAGGTTTGTTGTAAAGTTGTAAATAATTCACACCCTGCTGAGATTTAATTCTTGTGCCCAGATGAGCTAATCAGCGCTGCGTGTTTCGAGACTTCTCACATGCTTCATAAAGCAAAAGGCACCAGAGTGACATTTTGTTTTCTTTGCTGTCGATAAAGCAGCAGAATCAAGGGGCGTGGCCGACTCTAATTCGTAAACATGTCTTCCTTTGTCCTCTTGGAGACTGAAAGCTTTGCTTCGAGACTTGAATAGCCCCATTCTTCACTTTGATTAGTTTCCAATGCTACAATCAGCACTCTCCTAAAGCTGATTAGTTCGTTTTCATTCCACAAACACATTAGGGCTCATCTTCTCGGCCGCCGCTCGCAATTCTGCCTCGGTTGCGTGCCACACGAAATGAAACTGTCAAGTCCACACGCATGACGACAACGAGCACAACCACCCGGCAGAATATGGAGATTGTTACAAAAACAAGTGCTGAGGTGCGTTGTAGGTCAGGTTAGGAGGGTTAGGGTTACTATAGGGGTCAGACGATTTTTATTCTTCTTACGTTTCAAGAATAGAGTTGAATTATCAAGAGCAAAGTCAAAATATATAAGAAGAAACAAGTTTTATTGCTCATAAAGAGAAATAATTTGATACTTGAACTTATTCTGAAATACAATTTCAACAATTCATCTCCAGCAGAGTTTAAAATTTAAAAAATATCTACCTTTGGATGCGCAGCTGCTTTTTTTCTGCTGCAGTATCGCACAGTTTGCTTTAGGTTGGTCTCAAAATCAGAGTCAAATAAACAGCCCCACCATGCCAGTAATATTTTGGCATGAGATCAGAAAAAGTTTGCGGAGTGTGCTGAACACACGGATCCCAGACAGGTGGATTGTGCTGATGATGCCTGCAGGAGGCGCAGGTTTGACACTGGAAACGTGGCTTTTTGAAGGGGAGCCGCTTCAGGGTCTTTTCAGTGTGTTCCCAGAACAGCGTGAACCGTGCGCACAAATGCAGAGATGAAAGGAGACATTAATACTAAAGATGTTATTTGGTCCAAGGAAAAATTCTCCAGAGGAAAAAAAAAACGTTTCATTATTCAGACACAGAACTTTAAGATGTTTATTAGTTTGTGCTTCTGCATCAAAAGTCTGCAGACCAACATCTTCCTCTTCACTTTTAAATCTTCCCTTTATCACCACACAAATAGGCATAAATGTGCAGTAGCACACACGGCCACATGCGTCCGTGCACGCAAACACACACACACACACACACAACATCACAACTAAAAAGCTTGTGTCCTATAATCCACAAAATCTATTTTATGTTCCCCTTTATCTTTCAGTGCACTTTTGATGACCAGTCATCTGTCGGCTTTATGTGATTCTGTCTTTTCAATAACTCACCCTCATTACCTCCCGAGCGCTCCGGGCTCGTTTCTCCCCCCCCCCCTACGAGATTTAGAGGCGTCTGTAAGCGACGTGTGAAAGACTCATAGAAAGATTCCACAAACATCAACAACCGGCCCTTCAGTGTGAATGCAGGGACATCTCGGAAAAAGAGAGAGAGAGAGCGCCGCATTTGGATGGAATATGTTGCCGGGAAATTGTGGCAGGAGCTGGCGGGATCCTTGATTCCGGACACATTTGGGTTTTATAGGCGCAGTGAAGATGAGGGAGGGGGACTCTGAGTGCAGAGACAGTGTCATTACCAGCTAGTTCACCTTGAGGTTATGCGTATTCCTCTATAAATCCTGCGCCTGCTCTCACCTTGGCCAGGTGCTGCACACTCTGAAGCCGTGCAGGGGAATCGTTCATCTCGTGAAATGTTTGCGGGAGCTGGGATTTGAAGGGCCGGACAGACCGCTCAGAGTTATTCTGTAGCTACAGCTGCATTTGTCAGTTTGAATTTGTACAAGTCTGGTTATATATCTGCTGTCTGGGCGGTTGTTAGGGAAAAGACAAACAGGGTTACACACAGGGACCAGGGAAATAGAAGCTGCAGAACACAACGAGCTTTCAATAAACACCTTGTACCGTCAATTCCTTCTAGTTCTGAGGTTATAGTTTAACTCCACGTGTTATTTCATCATGTTTTGGGAGCGTTTTACTCCCTGTCCACACGAACACGTCTGAATGTACATCGGGCAGCGGTTGTTACCTTTCGTGAAGGCTCATGAGTGAAAAGACCCAGTCAGCGAGCGTAGGGAGTTAAACCGTTTCTACCCGACCGGACTTAAACGCAGCCCTGGAGTTTTCAGACGGGACCAGGAGCGTTTGCAAACTTTAAAACTCCGGAGTAACTTGAACTGCAGCCTCAATTAAAACTGAAACTGTAACTGAGGGAAAAGAAAGTCTTCGTGCATCCATCAACCTTAATCTCCTGCATGTGATATAAAACCGCAGTAGAGGGGCATTGCTTCACTGTGACATGTTAAATGTGGATTCTAAGCTGCTCGGTAGAACACCGTCGCTGCCAGTTTTGTGCAGATAATAAAGCTGTTGCAGCAGCTTGATGGTGAGAGAGGGTCATTCTAAAAATGTTCCATTTTCTGCTGCAATCGCTTCTGTGTTAGCCAAAGGCAGAGCCATGCACATTCCCAGTTGTCTCACATGTAGCAAGAGCTCCATTTGCGTGAAAGTGTTATTCATGAATGTGCACTGATGTGCAGAGCTGTGATAAACACATGCACACATGAAATACGCTTGTATCCGCTCACAGTCGCTTGCTTAAGAGAAACCAACCAGCTCCCTCCGGTTTTTTTGGCTGAGGCCTGAAGCTCGGTGATTATCTGGCTGCCAGGTATTGATTTTTGAATCGCGGGGCCAAGCACTACTTTGGACCGAGAGGTGCTGTCAATACAAATCTTATCGCTACATTGACAAAGTGAAATAATTTCATTAATTCTACTGCAAAATGTATAGAGGGAGGGAGGGAAGAATTATGTGGCCTGGCCGCCGCTTTGTACACTCGTAAAGGAGAATGTTTCTACTCAGGACATTTTGTGCCAGATGGAAGAAACGGAAGAACGGAAAACAGAAACAATAAACCTGCAGAAGTCGTCAAGTTTGAAATTATATCATACAGTTGATATCAGCAACGTTCCACGTGTTCAAACTGCAGCAAGAACATCTGGACTCACATGTTCTTTCACCTTACTGTCGGCGATAAACAGTCTAGTAACATGAGTGCTGCTCCATCCATGGACAAAGACAAAGACGTTCCCCAATTGAAATGAAATAAGATAAATAAAGATCATCCTGGATGTGGAGGGATTTGATCCCAACAGACCAAAGTTATATGATTTACAAAGACCGGACGATTCCAAACATCAGTGCTCTAACATTCACATCATTTATTCCACACGATGACTCAAGGACAGTTTTTCAAATACCGCTTCAGCTTTCACCTCATGGTGGATCAGAGGATGACAGGACACGGGTGAATAGAAATAACGCTTCAAGATATAGAGAACCCGAGACCACTATATGCAAATCCGTCTTTCTGTCAGCAGTGTATCTTCCTGTTGAGATTCTATTTTTCAGCACTATATTTTTCCACATATGACGTCAAGCATGTAATCTATAACCCTGAATTCAGTGGAGGCCTGAAAACCTCAGATGACTGACGGATTCAAATATCACACATCCTGCACCGAAGCAGCAGCTTCCCCCTTTTTCTCCCATTTACCTTTTTCCATAATTTATCATCTATAAATGTTTATTTATTCATTGAATTAAATATTAAACCTTCACTTCCCAGAATAGGCTTTTCAGATTAGCCTTTCTTAATGTCCTGGATAAAATGGTATATAAATGCAAAGACGGAAACACAACGGAACGCTAAATTCAAACAAAAGAAGAAACTAAACACTGCGGATTAAAATGCACTGCACTCGTAAACTGTTCATAGAAGCAGCATTTACAGGAGAGGAACTAGAACCGAGTGCAGAGTCTGAAACTTGTCACCATTTTCATGTCTCACACAAAAACAATAGACCTCGGCACAGAATTGGCACTTGTGCCCGTCTAGTTTGTCTCATTTAAGTGGTCCAGAGACGTGTCTCGACTGCAGGGTGAGTTGTGCCAGACGCTACATTTCCAACACAATGCATTTGCAGTCGGAGCTCAGTGCAGATGAGTTGGAGACGGAAGATTAGCAGCATCAATCAGGGAGCAACAGGACAATGGAGCTGCTCTGGGAGGAAGGGAACAGTTTATCGATGTTCTGTAGTTTAAGGAATGGATACTGGACTCCAGATAATCCCAGTTCCTCTTCCTCGTTTGCCTCCTCGCTGCACATGCATCATTCACAGCGTCACTGGTGTCACTGTCACTGAGCGTTCCTCTGCTTCCCGTAGTCAGAGATGACACCCGGCTGTGGGAACAGCTCTGGAAAACGTTCATGGCTTCAACACTCCGTAAAACAAAGAGCGATTGTTCTTGTGTGCAAATACCGGTGCGCTATCACTTTTACATTGTGTTGTGTAATTGTAATGAATGGATGAAAAGCTTTGGAGCTGCAGGGGATTTGTTGTGATGTATTCAGGGAGCACGCAGGGACTGTGCAGGTGTTTTCATTGAATTTCACTGTAAATTGCACAAGTTGCAGCTTTCACCAACTTTACAATCAGTACATGAGATTAGCTTTGTGTGCGTTTGTGCAACACGACAACAGTCTTGTGAGTAAAATATCAAAGTCCCTGAATTGTTTTTGTTTTCATGCATTTAATAGTTTGTTAGTTTGCAGGATTATGCAAAAACATTTCCACTGATTTCCATGAAACTCCGTGGAGGGGATGGGTTTGACTAAAGAACGTTTTGTTGCAGATGTATGAATCTTTTCTCACTTTTTTCTTCTCAGAGAATGATTCGTGGTTCTGAAAGGAAAGAAATCAGGAATGTTGAGGGGCCTGTAATTTGGTGCAGATCCAGATAAAGATCTGGATTCATTTAATTTAAATGAGGTCTCTCCACAGGTCACAGATCTGTGTCTTCTGAACCTTCCTCCTGCCGCTCACGAGCCTTTTGTCACAAACAGTTGAATGCCAGACACAGATCCTCGTCTTAATGAAAATAACAAAGCAAAGTGACGTGCTTACAGTCCCCTCCATCTGCCATCATTCTCATTTCTCTTCCATTTGCATCAACTGCCTGCAGAGCTGCCAGCAGCGATCACCCTGAGATGTTGACTGTTTGTTTACCCTGAGCTTCTGTTAAAGAACGGCTCTCACAGATAAAACCTCAACCCTTCTGCAAAATGAGTACAGTGCTGACGAACAGCAGTTCTCAAAGAGGCGAGGAGAAGAGCATGTTGCAGAACATTAATTAGTCAGGCTGGATGAATTCATAATTTATGGATGCTAAAGTTGTCAGAACACTACAACCACACCGACACAAACAAAGTAAGCGCACAAATACACACCGCTCACATCCGCATGTTCACACATGAGCAAACACCTCGACACCACAAGGGAAATAAAGAGGTAGCAAACGTTTCCAAAGACTTTGGATGTTTCAGTGAGAAAAAAAAAAAAAGATTCACAAAAGTAAAACTTTAGATTGATTCTCTCCTCACACTGATCGAGCATTTTATTAACCAAGTTATATCAAAAATACGAAATCCTGACTCAAATATGTAGAATACAGTTTCCATCAAACTTATGCTGGTGACCTAATGCAGCCCATGTCTCCCTTTGAAAGCTGTTTGATTCTATAACACGTTTAACACACAAGAAACGAACCTGCATACAAACATCATTCACTCGCAGAGGACCAATAACGAACATGCGATAATCAAATTATTTAACTGGAAACTTCAAACTTTAAACTCAGATCCTGAGATATTTAATGTACATGAAGTCCATTTTAGTGGCTTCACGCTCGGCTTGTCTAAGGAAGTGCAGTGTTGAATTTTGGTGCTTTATTAGTAATAATTGAATGAACAGAACTACGTTCTGGTGATTTCCATTCCATCGATTGAATGTCCTCTGATTTTATTTTATGCTAAGTCATTAGGATTCCTTCGTGCAGGCTCTGGTTCGTCTCTGTTCCAAGCTTGTTGCGGTCCATCCAGCAGTTGTTGAGTTGTTGAGGGTAAAAGTCAAAGTAAAGTATCTCTGCTGCCTCTAACTTGCGTCGTCAGTCTCAGTATAATAGAATTACTGTGACAGTAATCCCTGTCATCTTCTTTCTGTTGTACATTTCCAGCGACTGGAGAAGCACAGAGGGATTGAATATTGAGTTTCTGTTTCCCTTTTCATGTTAATTTTAATAACTTGGAGCTCGGCATTGTTGGAATAAATTGCATTTAGGGAGGGGGGGGGGGCTTCATTGAGAGTTATTTCAGTGCAGGAAGAGCGTGGTGATGGCAATCCGTGTCACATGTCTCATAAATTCACAAAGTCCTATCAGGGAAAGTCACTGGCTGCTGCCTGCAAAACGAACATGAATGATGGGAGCGTTGGAGGTGGGTCAGGGTCCTGCGAGGACACAACGGCGTGCACGCACAAACAACTCGTAAACACACGCACACACACACACGCACACACACAAGCAGACAGGAGAGGAGTTCGCTTTTTGAAAGTAGCACACGCCACCCAGCCCCACAGGCCTCAGGGGCGTGAAAGTGAAAGTGGGATCTCACTGAATCCTCTGAATGTCTGGGGCTACAAAACAAAAGCAGCATACAAACAAACAACTGGGCATCATTAGCAACTTCCAGACACGTGTTAACAAGGACGTGAATGGAGCTAAAGCCTGTTAGCCCGCAGCTAATCCACAAACTTCCCTGGTAAACATGCAGATGTGTTTTTCTCCTCAGACTGCAGGTGAGCGTTTGTTGTGTGAATGTTGTGTTCTCGAGTCCTGCGTCCACACTTCGCAGTTATTCCTTGTCATTAGTGAGTCGTCTCAAACTCCTCGTCACGGTGTTTGTGTGCAGAGCTTTTTAGAAACAGTCTGGTGCAGAGTGAAGTTAGAAAACTTTGTGTTCATCCTACCTGGTTTATCTGCACTGAAGATTTTAACATCTGTGTTTTTCGTCAAATTAATTAATTTATTTTATCACTGTTCACTTGTGTGCCTTATTTACAAGTTTGAATTATTTTCAATTGTCGACACAATCCTCAGACCCAAGTTCACAACTTTCCAAAAATAAAAGCTTGATATAAAGCAACAACAACTAACAATGTGCTTTTACTTTGTAGACAAACTGCCAAACAGGAAGTGATCTCTTTGGATTTTGCTGCAGTGACAGAGATCAGCAACCGACACCCGAGAAAGTGTGTGAGTCCGAAACGGTGAAATAAAAGTAATCAGATTACCTGGCGGTGATTCTAACCCATTTTTTGACCTAGTGGTCGAACACTAGTTTATCTGTGGACGTAGAAGAAGAGACGTTCAACTTGATCAAATTTTATCTTCTCTGCTTTTCACTGGACCAATAAAATGTCGAGTAAGAAACCTTGAAGTTGAACTGATTTCATTTTTATTTCTTATTAGAGTTTTTTTTTTTTTAAACTTCTATCTCTATAGTCAATGATGACCAGTAGTTGTTAATGAGCTGATAAAATAAAGTCCCTGGATATAATAATTTGGCTCAACATGAAAATCTCTGTCTCGTTGTGTCATTTTTGCTCCGTGTGCAACATTTCAAGTAGAAATTTCCAAATTAAACGGCTTCACTCCTCGAGAGAAAATCACCTCATGCAATCAGGAGTAATCAAACCTTAATTAGTAATCGTTAATTAAATGCATTTTGGAAAGTCGCCTACCGCCGAAGGAAAGACTCAAAGAGGCGTCCGGAATGAAACACTGAGTGAGGATTAATGGCTTCTGTCCAGGGAAAATCCTCCTGGGTGCTGAAAATGTTTTCCTGGAGGTCACCGGTGATCAGGGAGAAAGAGGGAGGCAGGCGGAGGAGGACTGAGGGGAGAGCCAATGAGAGAGAGATAACTAGATGAGTGCTGAGTCCAGGAAAACTAATCTTACCCATTATTCTCCTGTTTGTCAGAGGAAATGGACTTCCACCCACGTGTTGGCATCTGCTGCCGTCGCCGCCGCGGCCAAACAAGTCGCTCCGCACTTTTCCAATCCCCAGTTCACCTCCTCTCAATCACCTTTTTCCTCCATTATTTTTTTTCCCCCTTCCTCTGCAGCCGCTGCACATGCACACTCCCCCTCTTCCTCCTCGCAGCGTGTTGGCCGGCCCACGCCTCGGGCCCGCTGCTCTGCGGGTGTGTCCATTAAAGCTGTGGCAGGGAGGACCATTAGTGCTGCGCTTCATTTACTTCAGCCCGGCCTCTAAATCAGCTGTCAGACACCAGCAGCCGTTTATACACAGTCACAGTTCCAGCCCGATGCACAGCCTCCACACTGCAAGTCACTTCTCAACTGTCCTCACCATTCCCAACGATTCCCCTTATAACTGTGTCACTTCTTTAATTTCTGACTCATCTAACTTTAGATTTCTGATTCCCAACGTCTTGACATTTCCATTTTATTCTTCACTTTAGTATTTTTCAGTTACGTTCTGTAAATCTCATGGAAACAAACTCCTGCTCACAGAGGTGTCCGGTTGTTAATGACCCTGTTTTACTTTATGTTCTCACTCAGAATCTTTTTTTTTAAAATTGATTTGGTATTTAAAAGATGATAATCTAAACATCGCCCGTAAGGATTTGTAAAATATATCAAATAAGTCAAACTTTAGGACGTAGACAAAGAAATCACAGCTAGCTTACTTTGTGGAACCTTCCTCGAACAAACAACCTTCAGATTTACACTTGAATCTGTTTTACACTTGAACACTAATATTCTGAAAACATCTGCAGGGTTGATTGTGAGAGCAGCACCATGTGACGAATGAACTGTTAATAACATCAGAACAAATATTTTATCTTCTCATCTCCCATCATCTTCATTTGAATTACTTGTACCTTCTAAGTTTTCGTCTGCGGAATTAAAAGTAAAGAAGCAAATCTAAATAATGTTATTATTATATGTATCACAAACAGAGTTTCAGTGCATGTACTTGTACTACGCTATTCCTTGGTTTAGTATTTGGCTCAGAGAAGTATTTGACTTCCACACTTATTGATAGTCTTCTGTTGCACTTAATAACTTTACCATTCCTTTCTTAAATTGCTTCCTCTTGTGTACAGAATTATTCTCAGGCTGCAGACGCTCTGATTCCGTCATTGTCTCTCTTTGGTTTTGGTCAGAGAAGTCAGTTGCTGGTGTCGTTGCTGTGGCAATATGCATCCATGAATTTGGGGGCTGAGGGGAAGGGTGTGTTTGTTTGGCTTCTGATTTCTCTTTGAAATCCTTTGCTCCAAAGTCATGCGTCTCATTGAAAAGCAAAGCGCTCTGCACGCAGGAAAGAGTTTTCAGTGGGAAATAAATGTGAATCTATTTAGAGATTACAAGGCATAATGATGGGTGGTTGGTTGTCATGGTTGCCTTTCAGCATGGCCGTGTGTTTGTGTCGCTCTGTCAGCGAGCTTAGTCATTTAACCTTGGCAAATTCAAACAGTTTAATGTGAGACACAGGCAGGTGAGTGGGCTACATTACAGTGGTGCTGTCTGTCCCTTGATAAGCCTTTATTAAAAATTATTACCTGAATAGCTGGTGAGAGAATCGAGGGAGTGGAGAGAAGGAGTGTGGAGGAGGAAAATGCATTTATATATGTGTGAGTGTGTGTGTGAGTGTGTGGGGCATTCAAGATGGTAATTTTCCTGTCAGCAGCCGGCAGAATGATTTGATTTCTTGGTAACAATAAGAGATTCATGTATACAGATTGACTCAGTGTTCTTGAGCATGCGAAGGTTACAGCTGGAGTGTTTGGACGGATTTACGGAGAAAATGAATGTGCGTGTGTGCGGGTCGGGGGGTGGGGGGGGGGGGGTGTAAAAGAGAGCGAACGAGTGCAGGAGTCAGAGCATATATAGGCCGAGGAGAGAGAGGCGACTCTTAGCCCGTCTTCATTATCATTTCACTCAGCAGCCAATGCGGCTCTTCACCGGGGCGGGCTGCTGAGTGTAGGTGAGCGACACAGACGCAGAGGAAGGCTGAGCAGGTGAATCCGAGGGAGTGTTGTCACGATGATGAGCAGTTCCAACCTCCGAGGTGTGGAAGAGGACGCCAACACTGATTCCTCTGCTGTGCATCATGTTTATGGCCAATGATGAGACCAGGCTCCCCACCCAGGAGGCTGCCTGCTGCAGCACAGTGAAGCCGATAGGTCTTGTTGTTGTTTAGCCGGATTGTTAACATGACAAGAAAACAGTTTTAGCTGCTGGGGGCACAGTCTTGTTTACAATCACACATTTCGTCTGTTTCTTTATTATCTTTATTATCTTTATTCTTTAATCCAGAATCAGATGCAAGTCTGAAATGAGAACTCTGGTTGTTCACTCTGAGAAACAGATAAACATGTTGACATTGCTCTTTCAGGGACTGTGGCTCATGCAAACTTAATTCTTCCAGTTCCTCAGAGACATGATGATGATGATGATGATGATGATGATGATGATGATGATGATGATGATGACGATGATGATGATGTGACCATTTCATTCCATGTCGAAGAACTGGGAACGTGGTTTTAGCTTCAACAACACAATAGACGATCTGCAAATAACAGCAGATAAAATTAGTCAGTGAAAGTACGTCACTGTTCTCAGAGCCGAGCGACTCACCATTATAATTTCTGGTTGCCTCATGCTGTTCTACATGTGAATAGACCGTCCCTGTCCAATCCATCGACCAGTGCAGGCTCCTATTATTATCCCATCAGAAGATTACACACACTGTCCCGGGTGATAAATGTTTGGTCAAAGTGAAGTCTGCAAACTATGAAAAATGGCCGTTCAGCGATGCTGCAGCATCTACGGCAGTTTGAAAAGGTTTTCTGTCTCCGCTGCCTCTCGTACAGGGCTCCTTTTGTGGGCTGCATAGGTCACCTGTGTTATGAATCTGAATATCAATGTTCTCCATTGTTAGCGCCGCAGATAAAATCCCTGTGGCCTCTCACTGCTGCAGCTGTAACGCTCAGCTCAACACTTTCACAGTTCCTGACACGTTAAAGGACCATTGTGAAGGATTTGGTTCATCTCACCTGCGAGTGAGTTCATCTGCTTCACACATGAAGAACGTGTTGCACGCTGGAGTCCACGCTGTCCAGAGATCCAGAGATCACGTGATCTTATTCACGGCGCATCTGCAAAAATCCCCAAATCGAATCTCGTTCTGTTTTCGAGTTGACAAAGTAGTTCACAGCTTGACGTCTTTTCATTCTGAGATATTTATGAATTCATTTATTTAAATTCAGTTATTCATTTTTTTTTATAATCTCCAGCTGGTTTCTCACATGGGCTCATTCAGACATCATGCAGACTTATTGCTTTACCGAGAATGAACGGAGCAACTGACTGGGACGTTTGCGTTTGCATGTCTGAAGCAGCTTAACAGAACCTATGGTGGCCTACAGGTTTAAAAAGCATAAATTCTACTGCAGACATGTTACTCACTAAGATACGAAGGAAAAGAGATTAATTTGAACGCATGTTTATAAATGATTTTCTGCCAATCCCCCACAAAAGCACATTTAATTATTTGCTGCACAGACAAACAGAGAGTTCCACATTTCCTTTGACTGCTGTCACAGCGACAAAACATTAAACCTCTAAGAAGAAGATTAGCTCCACACACACAGAATTCTTCTTCTGAGACAAAAAACAAATGTAAGGAGAATTTCAGAGGAAGTGCAAATGTGCACAAAGTTTACAGGAAGACTTGATTTAATGCAATTTCCTCTAAGGCAGTTAAAACAGACATTAAGAGAAAGAGTCCACACGAGAACAAACAGACATAAAAGAAAAAACTTATTGAGAGCATTAAAAAGCCTCCTTCAGAAGTACGGGGGAGGGGGAATTAAGAAATAACAAATACATTTGAACGAATAAACACGGAGAGGTCAAATCTGCTGAATGACAGGATGTTGGAGAGTTTTATATTTTTACACCTTCATGAGTTTGTGTCGTGCACAGCCAGTTTAGATGCATCGGTTTATCTTCCTGCTGCTGGAAACACATCAGGTAAACATTCTGATGTGAGGACAGGAACCACTCCAAACACTTCCTGTCTGTGAATCAAATCCACCGGACACGGAGGATGATTCGTTTTCTCTTCCACCAGTTTATTTCTCCTCGTGTGCACGTGAGAGCACATGCACAGCGACATGTAGGAGAAATACGAGGTGTGTGCGTGTTCAGCGCTCATTCATACAGGCCGACGCCCACGCTCTTCACGCCACACATGCCCACACACACACGTAGCCGCGCTCTCAAATTCACCGGGAGATTTTTCATAGCTTTGATGTTTACTGGTGATCCAGCGTTCTCTTCCTGCGGCTGCCCGGCTCATCGCGGTGCTTCTGTTTGAAGTTTGAACACTCATTTGGGAAGCATTCTTCTTTTCCTCATAAGCCGGAGACAGTTTTTTGCTTTTCGTCCAGCGGCCCTGCTGGGACGCATTAACAACACGCCGCTGCTTTACATCAGATGTAGGACAGACTCCTTCTGTCGTCGGTGTAAATCTGCTGCAGCGTGTCGGGAAACGTCGCACAACTGGTCGAGCCTCGGCGTCCACACACACTTTTATCAGTTTGTTCTTCACGTCTCTTCAGAATCATCATATGTCTCCGTGGGCAGTTTTCACATTTGTCAATAAGACAAAAATGCAACATGATCAGATTGTGAAATCGTTTTCTTAACATGTCGACAAACGGGATCAATAAAGTTTTTCTTTGGAGTAAATCACACAATTCTCAACGGGCTTCAGAGCTCCGAGCTGTTCTCGAGGGAGCTGCATCACAATAAATGTGCTGACATAATTTATGATGCAGCTCGAACACATGGTTAGAAGATACGACTTAAAAAACAAAATGACAAACACATCAAGGTCAATTAAACATCAATTAATGTTCGTTGAGAAGAGTCACGAGTTCTTCTGCATTGTTCTCGTTGGTGATGAGTTGAGACTGTAGCTGTGTCACATTCGTTCACTGATGACGAGTGTTTACAAGTTTCTACCTTTGCTTCTAAATCTTAAAATCACATCACGATGGTTCATTTGTAAAGTTTAAGTTGTCGATGCTGCTGCTCTGGTTTCTTTCTTTATTCCGTACTTTTTATTCTGCTAAATAAAAGCGTCTTATGAGCCTGTTCTCGACTCGGTCACTTCACTGAAGTTACTACATGATAAGTATCTTGGCGTCTTGTTCGGGGGAGGATGGAGAGGGGGTGCAGCGTCAGCAGTAAAGCTGCCGTCCCAGACTCTTGAGGTGAAGAGGGAGCTGAGCTTTCAATTTGCCAGTTGATCTACGCTCCGACCTTCACCTGTATGGTCATGAGCTCTGGTTAGTGACCAAAAGAAGAGGATTGCTGAAATGAGTTTCCTCCGCCGGGCGTCTGATGGCCTGAGAGGAGAGTCGCTGCTCCTTCACAGAGAAAAGGGCCAGATGAGGTGGTTCATGCATCTGATGGAGAGGCCTCCTGGGCCCGAGCCTCTGGAGGAGACCCCAGGGTGGAGCAGGATTATATATCATGTCTGACCTGGTAAACATCTTGGGTTAGAGGAAGAAAATGGATGGATGGACAGAAGTGATAACATCCCAGAGCGGTACATCAGAAACCACTGTGCAGTGCTGTGGTGTCTGATAACTTTAAATCCATTCTAACTTGTTTCAACTAGTAAAAGTATTGTTTACTTTTTGCAAGTTTTATATGAATTGTCCAGGAAATAGCCAAACGCTCACACACACACCGTAAATCCAGCTGTGACTTGTTTTCTGTTTCTTCTTCGTACTCTGTCACCAGACATCAGTCGTAAACAAAAGCCTGAGTGAACTTTAGTGATTATTTACATCTCGTACAAATAATCATCTTTATGTTGCACATACTGTTGAATAATCTGTTTTTTTTAAATAAAGAATATCACGTTAGTATGCGCTGCACAAAAGATGCACAGTACCTTTATATACACACGGAGGGAAAATAATACTCGGACATCCTGACACCAGCTCCTCACCTGAAGCCAAATGTTCACAGCTCCCTGCATTTTTAATAGCAGGTTGTTGTCAGGCTGAACATTGTCTCTCCCGAGTGAACCGTCTGCTGCAATTTGATATATGCTGCTGTAAACAAGGAAGAGGGGATTGTGGGAAATGTTTCAAGTTCTTTGTGGATGTGAATCAATTCTTTGAGTCGTAAAATGACAGAGAAAGTGTGTGACTCCTAAAAGGTTCCCTCCTGTTCTTCCAGGTTCACTGTGACAGATTTCATTCGATAGAGGAAATTCAAAAAAGATGTTTTAATCATAGACTGTATGTAAAAAGGTTTTAATGTACACACGTCTAACAACATGGCTGACTTGCTGTGTTTATATGTAAACGAATACAAATATACAAAACCCTCATCTGCTCCGAACAACTTGAAAACAGGGTCACGTGCATCAAAAGGGGAAAATCCGATTTTTCCTCATGTTTGCTTTGTGTAAGAGCGATCACTCACCCAGACGCTCATTCGAAGCCAGCGGGTGTCACAGGTGCATGCGTGTGAGAGCACATGTGGGGCCACGCCGCTGAGGTCTGATCTAATTTCAGCAGCTGGGTAATTTTGTAGAAGGGAAGGAGGTTGACTACAAAACCACACGTCGACTTTACCAGAGTTCATGAATATGTAATTCTGAATCTTGCGTCGGCTCTGCGCCGTTTAAATCAATTAAGCAGGAATATATAGACTTAATGTGATATCAGCCATCCATTCAAAATGTACATTAGCATGTATTTCACATTCCTCTGCTCCTGACATGTGAGAGCTCCCTTCACTACAGACTCTCTGCAGAATGCATTAGAAGAAAGAAACACTTCACATGATAGTTTCCTATATAAACCAATACCGCGTCCTCTGAAATATTCAATACACAGTTTGTGCGCATACAGTTGAGTCTGGTGTCAAACACACAAACACGGCCTCTCGTTTCACAGGGAGAATTCTGCCAGTTAGGTGTGTTAGCTCTCCGTCCTCCAGGCCGACAGTAACAGTATGTCATGTGAAACTTTTCTGATGAACAAAGTGTTCTCGATCCAAAGCCTGAGCTGTGTTCCACGCCGCCCATTATTCCACTCAGCAGAGTTCACCACCAACTGGCAGAGCGGCGCCTCCTGTCCTCGCTGGCAGCTGCTGCTGGGTCTGCTGCTGAATTCTTTCATTCTCCACGGAGAGAGAGCGAGGACGGTTCTGACTGTTCCCCATCTCACCGTGATGGATTCCATTTGCCATTCACATGGATGACCACCAACTACGATGGAACCAGACTTCTGGAAGCATCATGGCAGAAGACACCTCCTTTTGGGGGGGGGGGGTGACACCTTCAGGGGTTGACACACGCTATGAGTCAATTATGGTTATGATTTAAGCCATGCCCGGATTAGCCCGCTCAGGTGCCGTGGGGGAAAATGAGCTGCTGAGTCCCCATTAACCCACCGCTCCTCCTCTCCTCTGCAGCGTGCACAGATTCTGTGTGGCAGGATATTGCCTGGCCTCAGATGTGGCGAGGGCTAATTTGGCTTAACGTGTTTATTTAGAAACATGTAACATGCGAGCAGAAAAATCCGAAACTGAGCAACAAAGTAGATCCTCAGGCTCTTGTGATGTTATTGTACATTTTATAAAAAAAAGGACAAATGATGTTGAACCAAATCAAAGTGCGGACATATGTCATTGTGGAAAAAATGGGAAATAACAATTAGCTGAGGTGTGACTTCATTGAGGTGTTAGGAACGAACTGACACTCTACATTATTAACAATAATAATAATAATAATAAACCTTCAGTAAATCAAAGAAAGAAACTAGTGTTATTCAGTCAAGCAGGGAAACACGGTTATTCTTAAGAGATAATGGAAGGTACTTTTCTCAATCTTACTATTCTCATCATGAATATTAATTTCATTTTTTACTGCGGATGTTTCAAACTCACGAGAAAGAAATCAGGACCCTGCATTGTGCACCTAATGAGCTCATTTAACTGTCCCTCCCTCTGCTGCTGTCTAATTATGGTTTTAAATAAGACCTGATGGAGCGAGTTTTCACTCTGAATCTCCAGGTTTGAAATGAAAGCAGTTATTTCCACAGATAAAACTAGAATCTAACTCAAGGTGCAACAAGCGCTGGAAACAGACTTTGTGCGAATGAGACAACAGCAGCAATTACAAACTAATTATGCTTCTTTTAAATCACAATCAGTGATTCACAAAGAAAAGGGGGAATTCTAAGAAGTGTGCAGACGATGCTTTCTTATCTGGTCAGCTCATAATGCCACCTGGTGCCGGTGCAGATTTAAATTAGCATCCGATTCTCAGTCGTGTCGTTGTCGTCACGTTCAGGCTCCGTAGAAGTTGCAGGTAGTCGATAACCTGCAGTGTCATCCCTCCGAGGCACGATAGAGACGGCGTCGTTGTCTGAGTCAAACACTGCATGTAAAGCAGAGCCAGATATTTATATATATATATATTTCCATTCAGGTATCGTCCGACAAAACTTGATTACAGGTGTCAGGCGGCTGAAAAGAAGGATTTAGAGGATTTTAGTAAATGTAGGAATCTCAAGGTTGCACTCTTAATGGATTCCTTTCTTCTCCTGCTGTGATAAATGGGAGCTGTTGTGTTTCTCTCTATAATACTGTAAGACCCTGACTCTCTCTGTGAAGAGCCTGGAGATAATGTATGTTGGGAAAGACATCTATTGCTAATGGTCCTTTATGGAGGTGCTGATGAGACAGAATCATCTATAAAACCCTCTTGTTTGTATGTGATGGGAATTGCAGTTGCATCCTCCTATAAAAAAAATCTTTTTGTGCAAAGACCTTCCTCACCCAATGGATTTATTTCATGCAAATACTTGTATAAACGAGTTTCCACCGAGTGCTTATGCGAGTGATTAGCCAAACAATTAGCAAATGACTCTGGCTCTTTGCTATAGCAATCGCAGATAACGAAGCCATGATGCCACGACTATAAAAGTATGTGCCACTCAGGGACGATAAAACACAATAATAAGTCCTGACACATTCCTGCAGCCTCCGATCGATTCACAGTCATTATGCAGAGGAATGGTTTTCAGGAGAGCGTGCAGAGACACACGTTTCAAAAAATGTGTTCATGCATGTGGAAGTACGCACACGTGCATATTTTTATACTGCTTGTAACTGCAGAGATATCTCTAACGCCCCTCTCCCTGGGCCGGCCGGATGTTCCAGAGTGGAAATATTAGCATGTGCGGAGGGGCAGACCTTCGCTGAGTGCCGTCTGTACAATCCTTATCAGCTCGGTGCAGGGTCTGCTCCGTGGAACCCGCCCAGCTGCGCTAATGCCAACGCCAACGCCACTGGGTCGGGCTGGGAACGCTAATGCTCTGATCCCACAGGCCGTTCTTAATGTATATTATTACCACTTGTGTGTTCGGGTACGGAGACTCAGCGTAGACTTACTTGATGATATGACACGTGAGACGCACACACACACACACACTCACACACACAGCAAATCCTGACTCAAATCCATAACAGCCTCAGACCAACATGGTGTAAGAACGCAGGAGGTTTTTCAGCACAGCTGATTAATCAGAGATACAGAAATTGTCAGAAAACCCAAATACAAGACGGAGAAAACTCCCCGAACACCTTTCAAGGTGTATCACATAACAAATGGGAGCAAATCACCTGTTAGACCTCCAACATCCCGTCATGAGCTGAAAACCACACCAGCCTCCTTCAATCATGCGGCCCCACCTGTGCCGTATCCTCTGCCATCCACTAATGTCGTTACGCACTGTTCAGGGTCACGTCTAATCACATCCTGCCCCGTGTGTCACGCCGGCAGAGGAGGCGGGGGAACATGGAATCCGGCACTCGCTCCGACGTTTGCCAACTCAGATTACGGCGCCGATTCAAAGTTTCCCGCTGATCAAGCTGTAATTTGTGATTTACAAGCTGCGTCTCTGATTCGTCACGAAGCACTTTGTCGGGCCGCAGTGTTTCCACTCTCAGACTCGGGGCCTGCAGCTGGATTCAACCCGGTTTTGATGCATTTTTACAAGTTCAAGAGGAGTTTGGAAAATATTGATAAGAAAAGTGCGTTTATTGATTTGCTGCTTTAACTGAGACACTTTATTTCCTCAGTTCACGCTCGACACCCACATTTAGTTCATATATCAGCCGTGAAAACGAAGCTCGGCTTATCTGTGTTTTGGTAACAAAAGAAAAACTGTGAGGTTATTTAATGTCACTGGAGCTTTTTGAAAATGTAAGATTATAAGGAAATGTTATGAAATGTTATGAGGACCTGATGTCTTCATTTGGTCTGTCTCTTAGTTTGCAGGGTTGCACAAAAACCACTGGATGAAATATAACTACTAAATACTAAATTTAATCAAATAGACTCAAAGTAAGCAACACAGTTTGTTGCTTGCTTGAAGTTGTGATACTTGTAGAAGAATGATATACATGGTAAAAACTAAGAAAGGCAAAGATCTCTGTTTTAAAGTATCCCAGCATGTTTCACACGTTGTACGAAACATCCTGCTCATGTCTGGATTCTTTCCCTCACAGCAACCGAGGCTCACCGGTCATCTAAATCTTGATAATTAAAAATCTGTGAATGTTCCTTTACACAAAGTAAAATGGCGACGTCAGTCTCTTTCTTTCAGAAAAGCAGCTTTATCAGCACTTGCTACCAATCCATTTTTTTTTTTTTTTCCTGTTTGTAAATCCATTACACGACGGCCTATCTCTGCCACTGGGACTCGGGGATTTGAGGCACGGCTGGACTTTACTGGAGAGACAGGATGTGTGAAGTGATATGGGCAGTGATGGCAGCAGGTGAGAGGAGGAGGAGGAGGAGGAAGAGGAGGAGGAGGAGAGGAGAGGGAGTCAGAGTTTGTCTTTTTCTTTGGTTAATGACGATGGGGACCAGGAGCTGCAGCAGTTGTTTAGTGCATTTAGGTATAAAGAATCTATTTAGAATGTTAGAAAATAAATATAATATCCCTAGAAACTGCCGACCATGATGTTTCTCTCATTTCGTTTTGCACATCGGCTGTTTTTTGTGTTTTCATCTAACGCCGCTCGGTTCCAAATGTCAGCAGAAGTTAAAATCTGCAGCAGAGTTTGAATCTTTGCAGCAATAACAAGAGCACACTTCTCCACGAAACCAATTATGTAAACTGGTTTAATGTGGCAGATTTGACAGCAGCCACGAACCTGTGGTTCCTCTACTTAAAATTTAACATCCCATGATGCTTTGGAGAGACTGCAGTAACGAAAGAGGCAGAAATCCAAGTCGGAGAGAGAGAAAGGAAAGATTGTGGGTTTACACAACAAGGTTTGAGGAGGAGACAGAGGCTTCATATCAAGACCTCAGGTGACCTACATCAGGTTTTAATTAGAAAATGGTGATGAGTGTCAGGCAGACGATTCTGACGTCTCTGTCTTTAACGGCACGTAGTGTAAGAACATACTGTATTTCACTGTGCTGCAGTTCTGAGGTAATCTGCACTGACCTTGGCAGGCAGAGCGCTTTTATTTATCACCTTCATGAGCCAGACGCTGCAGTAAGATGAGCTTAAAGCAGACTGCAAAGATTTTAAAATGTGAAACAAATGTGCCCTCCCGTTTGTGTCTCAATAATAAAACCACAGGAAGCTGTAGGGCTCCGAGGGAAGCAGACAATTACCACAAAAAATGACTTGACTCTCCCAGTTTGTCCGCAGAGATTTGACTCTAATCTTTCTCACTGAAACCTGTGGTGTTGCAGCTGTGGTGACTCACACGCGAGAACTCATCGGCACGACTCAAGGCTGGAATCGGGAGCCGGACGGGACGAGACACATGTGCAACACATCGGGGCGGGACAGACAATCCCAGCAGCAGGAAAATCACGAGATCAGAGGAAGTGATGAAGATATAAAACAGGAAATAATCGAAATGTTGCAAAAATAAAGGAATCGATAACGAAGCAGAGGCGCTGGATTTCCAAAAAGACATTAACCTCGTAAAATAAAATACAAGAGGATTTAGAAATGACGACAATAAGAAATTTTGATTCAACTCAAGGCTGTTTTAAACTTTCTGTGTGTGAACAAACAAACTACTGAACCAGAGTCTGAGATGAACACGTACAATTTGTGTAAAAGCACATAATTAAAACGGATCGTTCATCATCACACCGTTTTGTTTCTTCTTTTATTTACTTCCACAATAAAAAGCAGACAATCATGTCGCACTCGTTGTTCGGCCTCGGTGGAGGCGTGCGCTTTAGTCAGAGAAGCGGCGGCTCGACAGTCCAAGGCAACGAAGAGAGGACACAGACAAAGCTGTCTGCAGAAAATAAAGCAGAAACTGTGGTCGATAAACAGCTGTGGTTGGTGCAGACAGGACTGGGTGTAACAACATGGCCGCCCAGTGTCGGAAAGAGAAACCCTGGAGCTTGAGATGAACGGTGAGACTGTGAGGGGACGTGAGGGCAACTTGAGATTATGATAAATGATCAGACGGTGAATTTGTTTTGGAATCACTGGCTCTGGTTGTGTCTTTGTGAGGATTTGTTTTCACTGCAGCACAATCACTTATCACAAAATCTACAATACTTTCATTCTGAGGACAAAGATCAGACTCACTGATTCCCAGTGTAAACACATAAGTACACAGAACATATATACAGAATACGCAGAATACAACATTCTGAATCATTGATGCTTAAGATAATAATAACACAGGAGTAAATATGAAAGTGGAATGAGTAAAGTCACATCTTCTAAGCCTCTCTGCAATGAAGAAGTGATTCAAAAGATTAAACCGGTTTTACCACGCTAAGCTTTTCACACAGGGAATTGCAAAAACCCAGGGCGGCAAAAAAGTGGCATTTAAAAAAACACTTCAAGAGCAAGTCGGAGATTAAAAAAGCCTTGTTACATCAGCCAGTGTCGCCAGTAATGGAGAAGAGTAGGGAGAGAAAAATGAAGGGGAAGGAAAATAGAAATAATCATCAAAACACAGGATGTTTTATCATCACCCAGCTCTCTGCAAACCACTCTGAGAAAAGTGTATTTACATTTGCTGTAATAAAGCAACAGAAGAACGGAGCGAGACGTGTGAGAGTGACAGACAGAATAAAATATGTTGGCGAATATCAACACAGAGCGTCTGCAGCTCTGGAGGAACAGAAAAGCTCCGAAGCTTCCATTTCACATAAGCTGCTGTTTTATTCCACCACACAAACGCAATCAGCACAAAAGCCACTGGTGACGGAGGAGTGACACCGACTGGAAGCAGACGAACAAATGTTCCAGGGAAAAAAAAGACAAATTAAAGCGAAGACGTGACCCCAAACAATAACGAGGAGCGTTTTTCAGCTGAGGAGACAAATCACATGTCCCGGTGTGACTCGCCTTGAAGACCGACTCGTTCAAGGAGAAGGTAAAAAAGGAGAAGAAGGAGGAGGAGAGAGAAGAAGAAGAAGAAGGAGGAGGAGGAATAGATCTGCAAAACCCTGGGTTCACTTTCAGCAAAAGATTTTAAAAGCATGGAATTTATTTAGAACTTAGGAGAATCCAGAGTCATGACTTTGATTTTACAAGAGGCTCCAACACACAGACAAAGGTTTTTTCTCCACGTGTCGGTGTCTGATCCTCTATTTAACCCCAGCCTCAGCGACGGGTATTTCCATTTCAAAAGCTTCCCAACTCGCTCTTCGCCAACGTACAGCAGGGTTCGCTCACTCGTCACCGCTCGTTCATGCAGACGCACAGATAAAACGCACAGAAGGCGAAAGTTTCCTTCCGACTTTAAGAAGCTTTTACGTTCGGTGAGTGTGCGACAGAGGTCGTCGTCGTTTCCTGGGTTGAATCCGGTGATGGATCCGTCCGTCGTGACCATGCATGGGTGCTGATTTCAGATGCTGTCGATCGGTTACTGCGGAAATCTGTGTCTGCTCGAGCGCATCGGTTCACGACTTGTGTTGTGTGTAGTAAAGCTATAGTGCGACAGATGCCTGTGTGACAGACCTGTCCCAAAAGGTCCTGTGGGAGTTGAGAGTGTGTGTGTGTGTGTTTTGTGTCTCTCTCTCTCTCTCTAATGATGGTTGTGTGGGTTTTTCTGTGTAGGCGAGTGTGTGTGAATGTGAAGCTGAATATAACGGCGCTGCTGCTGCTTTGTGTGTGTGTGTGTGTGTGTGTGAGAGTAAGAGAATGTGCAGAGGAGTGCCACCAGTGTGCTTGATCAGCAATCCTGCTGCTATCCCATTAACTCTGCAGCCGCGGGGCATGCTGGTGCGACCCCAAGGACCCCGGGTAACAGCAGGGCCCAGTGAAGTCATTTCCATTCAACCTCCTCACTCCCACCACCAGCTCACTGCCGCTGCACCATCCTGTGTGAGAGAGATCACGACGCTCACACGACAACTCAGAGTCTAAGAACATCCACACAGGAAGTGATGTCAAGATCCAGAAGAGGGATGGGTGAAGGGGGGGGGGGGGGGGGGGGGGGGGGAGTACCTGCACACATGGTGCCAGGCTCAGGGAAACATTTGTCTCCTTAAAGAAAGAAAAAGTGCAAACGTCCTCAACTTGATTCAATGAAAGAACAAACAAACTCTGTGCTGCAGCGTGCGAATACAATCTATATTCACAATTTCTATTTCATATTGTGTCTAATTTACAAATTATCAGTTGTCTCTTAGGGATTATTCATATAAATGTAAAATACACATGTATACAAACTATTAATGATATTTTTCATTTAGGTGTTTGTGTTGGGTTTATCTTTTGTGTTTATTTATGTGAGTCACACACTGCACAGTCATAAAGCATGTGTATAGCATGTGTATAGTATGTGTATAGTATGTGTGTAGTATGTGTGTAGTATGTGTATAGCATGTGTATAGTATGTGTATATGTTCTCAGCCAAAAACCAGCCTCATTACAGTTCACTCACTTGACAGAGGCTCCTCTGACCTCTTGAATCCGTGGGTTCAGTGTTGAACACGCACACGAGAGGATCTGGAATCGATCGAGCAGCAGATCAATGGCGGAGCTGCTCGATCAGCTCCTGCACAGCGGGGCCTGTTGATCGCCCTGTCAGCTGAGGGAGAGTTTTCCTCCACACATCAACACTGATGGACTATGAACTGCTTGATTGCTTTTTATGCGGCTGATGATTAACTGCAGCTCATATCGATGCGACGTCTATAATTAAAGACAGATATGTGCAAGTTGCAGTTTATGAAAATCTTTTCTGTGATGCTCAGAGCTTTTATACGTTGTTGAGCTCCATCTGTTTTTCTGGCTGCAGAGCCACAACACAGTCATTACTTAACCCACAGAGGTTTAAAACTCTGACAGTGTGATAACTTTGCCTGAATAGGGATGTAAAGTTATCTGTTTTGCACTGTGGCTATCAGAAGATCTCCTCTGCTGGAAGAAGTCTGGTCTCCTCCATCGCACATCGATGATGAATAAGTCAAAACATTTTAGGAAACAAAGCCGATGTGATATTTAGCTGCACAGAAATATTTAATCAAACTGAACCAGAGGGTCAAGAAATGTATAGTGGTCGACAGGAAGTGGACAGAGGAGACTTATAAAAATGAAAAAGGGCCTCGAGGTGAAAACAAGTTCTGTTGAAAAACACTAGCTTCTTAAAGTTTTTGCACAAAACAGGATGTTTAGAATTAAAGAGAATCAGATTATAATCACACAAACTCATGAACACACATTAGAATAAAATAATAATTTGCGTTTCAAACATGTATTTTTCGATCTTTTCTAATAAAAGCTTCAAACCACTTTGCTTCATCGTGCGATGTTAAAGTGATGAAGCTCGTGGTGCAGAGTAGGAGTTCACTGATGACAGGTGGTGCAGGCTGCACAGCAGCAGCTCGTCTTCTTACAGCTCCATCATCTATCTCTCTTATTCACAGCACTTTGGTGTAATTGGGTCAAACCTAATTGCATCATTGTCCTTTGGCTCAGGTTGAAACGAGCGTTATTAGCCCCAGGTCACTTTCAGAACTGGTCTTTATTAGTTCATGTGCATCAGGTTCGGGTGGAAGAGGCACAGATCAGATTCAGAACGGTTCAACACAAACCACCACAATCATGAAATCATGAAAATATTAAAAAAGACAAGTATTTATTGAATCGAGAACATGTGATGGAGAAACAGTATTTACGTTGCAGCTCATCTATAAAACCTCATCTCCTCGCGATGTCAAAATGTAGATGTGATAACAAACAGATAATATCAGATTCCTGATCTAAATAAAGGGGCAGACTTCACATACACCTATGTTATTATTCACCGGGGAGTCAAACATGTTTCTAAATTAAAATCTGGAAGCAGGGAATTTAAATGTGGTTTCATTAGTGGCTCTCGGGCCTTGGCGGCCATCGTTGCTTTTTCACAGAATCATCAGAAATATAATTTGATCTCGGATGAAGGGAAATGAGCAGCACAGTAATTCACAACAGGACATTGGATTCAATTTCTAACCTGAATTTTACGGTTGGACATCGATGCCATCTCGTCTCGTCTTCATCAAAAACTAACTTGGTCACAGATGTCGTGATGACTCTATCTGACGGTGTCGTCTGTACCTTCCCCCGGGAGAAACCAGGGGACTTCTTCAGAGAGCTTAGTCTCTTTGTCTCCTTCACACTGAAGCTTGTTCTTCTGGGTCGAGCTTTGAATCCATTCGCACATAAGCTGTGATTGAAAAAAACTGAAACGTGTGAGGAGAGTGAGTGTAGCCGCGGGCCAGATAAAGCAAGTCCCCATTTCCTCAGCGGCGATATCGGCGCATTTGGAAGTCTTCAGGGTAAAGGTTATCAACAGAAGCCTCCTGCGGCTCAGGAAGATGACAGACTGCCTGTCCTTTATAAGCCTCTAACACCCGATAATATCCCATCCTCCTTTAAAAGAAAGGCTGGCTGGATATTTTTATTATTGAAACACAAAGAAGGAACTACAACTACATTTCTACTGAAAGAAGAAATCCTACAAAAAAACACTTTCACGTTTTGTAGAACATTTTCCAAAAGTACATTTTCAGACTTTTTTTTTTTTTTTTTTTGCCCTGGGTCCACATCTGCAGCTGCCTGAACCTGTTGACAACATCTGGAACAGGCGGACAGGACGACTTGACGTAGTGGAAAGATTTAACCCCAGAGAACACAGGGACAAACAGGAGCGCTCACTCTGCAGCTCACAAAAACAAACATATATATAATGGAAAACTGAATGTGAAGAATTTTCAGTGAAATGAGAAGGAAGCAGCATGAAAATCACAGACGGCCTAAATATAAAAGTTGTCATTGGATGATGAAAAAACAATGAGGAGAGAAGGAAACAATAAAGAGCAGAAACAAAAGCTACCAAAACTGTATTGGACAGAAAAACAAAGATGGGACACAGCGTGATTCAAATGTGGCATCTCACATTTTTCTCTTCACAGATTCTGCACCTCATCTATTCCAAGGATGCGTTGTATAAATACACAACACCACAAATACACTTTACTTGAGAATAATGGACGGTGCACGTAAAGAAGCAAATCTCAAATCCCCCGCAGCCGTTCTTGTGGCATTTACCTGCAAATACCTAAGAGACGTTTAACCTTTGTAATGGACGGAGGTTCGAGCACAGAGCTCAAACAGTGGTGTCTTATATTATTTGTTCTGAAAGTTGTGTCTTAGGGGAGGGGGGGGGGAGGGGGAGGCACTGCAGCGTGTTGTGTTTGAAGCTCAACTTGAACCCACGAGAGCCGATACTCAAAGACGTTTAGCTGAGCCAGCTAGGACATGACGGCCACAGGACCAGAGAGAAAAGCACACACACGCACAAAAGCTTTTATTACTTACAGAGCTTATTGACATGTCAGCTGCGAGGACCAGAGGCCAATCTCATCCCTGAAGATTTGTGCCATGGTGGACAGCCGAGCAGGCAAAGGTCACAAGTCTACAGGCAGCTGGTGCCACATAATGACACGAGGCGCCGTGACGAACTGCTAAAGGCCAAGTCGCTGTTCGACTCTGTCCGTCCTCACATCTGTCATTTTTAAACTGATAATTTAAGGTAAACAAATTACATGATGCTTTAAAAAAATTGGTTTGTGTTTTTCGATGATAACTTGTGTGTGTGTGTGTGTTGTTTGTTGTTTTTGCATCTGTGTGTTGCAGCGAGCTAAATGTACACAATAGGCTGTGGACTGTCAGTCAGCCGTCAGCGTCACGGAGAGCGTGAGGTGAATGCCGACTCCGTGAGCAGAGCAACACGCTGCAGAACAAGACAGGTGCTGCGAGGGATCGGCTGAGAAATGGGGGGTGGTAAACTGGAAAAAGGGGCAGGAACAGAATGATGGGCTGGTGAGTAACTGCTCTGAAAGTCGGAGCCGGGAGTCGTTCACCGGCTGCGTCTAATGCGCTGCGGTTGATCGACTGTAGTTTTCATGGAAGCAGGTTCAGTCGGGCAAATCAGAGATTTCTTTCATTTAATGCTTTGGTAAATAAAGACTCTAAAACACAAAGACAGGAGCTGTTCACCGGCTGGAGCTTCACACGTGCGGCTGATGATTGTCCTCAGTTTTTGTGGATTCCTGTATTGCCAAACAAATCATTGGTTTCACTTGTTTATTGCAATTTTTATTTGGAGATTCATCTTTTCTTTTACATTTCCTTCATCGAGATGATGGTTATGTTTGTGCCTGGCTTTGCAGGATGACACGAACTACTGGAGGGATTAGCAGGAAACTTGGTGGTGGTGTTTGAATGAGGCACGGGTCGGGGAAGAACACGGCTCGGTGTGGATCCAGGATTTTTTTATTCACTTTCTTTCATATTGCAGCTTTTTGTAGATTTCTCTGATTTGTGCTATTTGGTGCAGATCCAAATAAATAAAAAAAAAACAGATCTAGTGAATTCAAATGTGGCTGCATGCTGATCCAAGTTTTATTCTGGATTAAAGAACTATTCCGTTTCACACGTGTGTTCTTCTTTCGTGGTGCGTTCAAGTGCGACATTAGTCTTGAAACAGGAAGCAGCAAGAAACAGTCATCAGTCACTGTTTGTGAAGTGTTGAGGTCACCGCCCAAAGACAAAGCATTTATTTTAATAATCTGCAAACTGACTGCGAAGGTGACAAGCTGGAGCAGGACGGATGAGAGAAGGACAAAGGAAAAGTCTAAAAGAACGAATTCTGGGAATCAACCACGTGACTCGACGGAGCAGAATTCCGTTCCAGTGAGCGCTCGGTCGGACCGATGGGAAGGGACTGACGTGTACTTACCTTTTGAAGGATGCTGTGACGTTAATGGACGGATTGGAGCAGGGAAAGTAATAAAAGGTGGTCAGTGCAGTTGGGATGAATTCTTTTGAACGGTGGCCCTTCACCATATTCAGGAATGTGATTGAGAGAGAGAGCGCTTTAACTTTCACCCTGGTGCCTGGTTTTTTAACGAACCTGAACATTTTTGCTCATTGGCTCATGATTTTAACAAACCCAGGTGTAAAAATGATGAAATGCGCTGAAGAGCTGTGTGTGATGGAAGAATCCGCAGCGAACTCGCAACATACATTGGAAACGACCCAATAAATTGCACGTTTTTATTAGAGCGCCCTCAAGATATTCGAAGGATTGGCACTAACAAGCCTGTATTTCATATCTAGGGCTCCGGGTTTCTCTCGTCCCAGCACCGCACGACAATGTTTTCCGCCACACACTAAAATAGACTGCAGGTGAGGGCGCCTGTATGAAATATATGTGCTGCAGTTTCACACGCGTGTCTGCTTGCACATGCACTCAATACTTGCCCTCATTAAATTGGTAGAAACGCAGCTCTTGTTCCAGCTAAAGTTCAGTTTGCACGTCTCTGTGAGCTTGTTAAACTGCGAAGGCAGAGCGAGTGGGTGGAGGAGGAGGCCTTGTGTTTGTGTTTGTGTGATTGTGTACTGTTTTTCTCGTGTCCTTGTCAAATTGATCAGCTTGAATGTTTGTGGTGCTGAATATGCTCCCCCCCCCCCCCCCCCCCCCCCCCCCCCCCCCCCCCCCCCCCCTAAGGAGAGCTGGCACCGCTCCCTGACTGATGCCGTCTCCTCCGTCTCCTTCTCCATCTTCCTCACTCTTGCCGTGAGGCTTCCCAGGGGACGTAAACAAAGAGCGATTGTGGAGTCACTATTGGCTCTGGGACTTTTTATGTTGCATTGCACCGACCGTGTTAATTTCAAACAGGGTAGAACTCAGAGGTGCCTCAGTGCAATCAGTGCGTCAAATTAAAATCTGCCACAACATCAACTCGTTCTCCTTTAAGTCACTTTTGTGGATGTGCTCCATTACCGCGAGAGGGAAACCAAGCCCCTTTGAAACCTGTAAGAGAAGTCATGAGGATTCTGCAGGTTTGAGGGAAGTCTTCATACCTAAGCAACACAAGAGGTTGTTCATCTGGATATTCTCTTGAAATGTTCCCACATGCAGACACTGAGGCGGCAGTGCTAACCACTGCGCTCGATGCAGAGATGCTAAGTGATAATCCCCCGCTGATACAGGATGGTTGTTTTGCTTGTTGATGTGGCTGTTGCGAGTTATTTCCTCTCAAAGCTTCCTCCTCCTTCACCAAACAGTTTTCCATAATAACAACCAGGCCTCTGACTCATCTTTTAAGCTGTCACCCCCTGAACCGACTCCGCTGCAGCTCTCCCAGGGTTTGACTCAGATTCCGTTCAAAACCCGACGGAGAGTTAAAAAAGCATCAACAGCAAGATGAAGTTTTTACTTTTCCATCAATATCCAGTGAAAATCTCAATCAATATTCAATTACAGCAACATCTGGTCCGACTTATGAAAGCTGTCATCATGATAAAAGATTTAAGAAGGTGCTGCAGCTAAATGCTAGTGATGGACGCTTGCACTGTTTCTTCAGGACAGACTGGACGGTATGAAGCCCTGCGTCTTCTGGTCCCACAATAACAATCAAAACCTTGTTAGGACAAATAAAAGGATTCAGTAAACAGGAACGTGAGAGTTGCTTTTACTTTGAAACAGCTACAGGAAGTGATAGACACATGGTCATGTGGTTAAACCGTGATGACAGATCATATCCACGGCTCAGTCTGCTGTGAACCACACGTGTAGAACATGGAGGACGAGGTAGTTCAGTTGTTTTAAGATCTTAATTAAAATGTCTACATATTAAATCAAATCCATGTCACATCTTAACTCTGCACGTTTTTTTATTTCCAGCATTTTATGTGAAAAAAAGTCTCCTAACGTCTCTTGAGTTGAATGTATGTCGATGCTGGCAGTCCCACGTTTCCCCTGGCTCGCCAACACAGCTTCCTCCCACTCCCGCTGCCAATCTGCCGCATTAGTTTCACTGGAACGAGTCCCTGGATCCTCCTCGTCTTTTGTTTAGAGTGGCTCGTAAAAAAAAAAAAGGAAAATGTTTTTTCTCCTGACGTCTCTGGCAGTGTTTGTGTTTAATGATGCCACCCTTTAAATCACTTATTAAAATGTAAAAGCAGTGAAACAAGTGTCTCTTCACTCAGAACAGCCTCTGAGACCGTGATGACATTTCCATGCAAGCCACATCTGTGTTATCCTCCACGACTCGACAAACAGGAGTGAGACTGAGGATCAAGGATTCAAGAGAAGCTCAGTTTGAGGGTTCGGTGAGATCAGGGGAAGCGTTGTCATTACGTCTGCGTAAGAATATTACTTCTTGTCTCGCTGCCTCTCAGAACTGTTGCCGTACAAACACTCGTGGTGTTGAACAGATCTTTGTGATTCTTTTTCTTTTTATCTGCATCATCATTGGTCCGACTCGCTGAGCCACATTCCTCCAGTGAGCAGTCCCCCCCCCCCCCCCCCCTCGTCTCTAATCCCTCCAGTGAGCAATCTTCATCATCTTTAATCCCGTGACACTGCGTGAACTGTTCGAAATCCTGCACTCCCCATATCTGCGCCATTTGTGCCGGCCGGCTGCCAATCAGACAACACTAAGATAAGTGGAATGGCATGAAGCAGAAAAAGGAAAGGAAGGAAAACATGGAATAAATGGGACCAGTTTTGAGTCTAAGTCCTGGAGATGAGCGACAGAGTAAAAAAAGAAGTTTAATGGAGTGGATAGAAAGAGGACAGCAGTACTTATGTGTTCGGACAAAGGTCCGACCCCTTTAAAATGAAGGAATATTCAATTTCCTCTTCTCAAGTCTTTGTGGTCGTGGGCTGTGACCGGCGACATTTCATTCTCACCTTCTCAGATTGTTGAATGTTTTTTAAACTCCACAAAGAACAGGACAATAAATTCATGAGGAGAATAATTTAAAGATCCCTTTATCGTCCTGTGATATAAAAAAATCATGGGGTCTCTTCTGGAATCAAGAAAATAAAAAATCAAAAATGTAATTGTGGATCTACATGAGAATATAGAAATCTGAAGTACATTCATGTCCCGGCTCATCTATCTGCACAATCCTAGTAGGTTATTAGTATTTTTATGATCAGATAAAATAAGCAATAAGCAATGTTGAAGTATCTTTATTGACATTTTCCAAAGTTTCTATAGATGATATCGTTATTTTCATTTCTTTTTAGCAGCGATAAAGGTGAATATATGATATTTTGACAGCCGTACTTGACGTGTATTGAAGTTTGCTGTGCATGAAGTAAATCTATTCGTGGAAGAATAAATATAAAAAGGCTTCCTCCCACTTGGTGACAGAACCCACACAGGCTTCTTGTGTGTGACGCTCTGAGCTCGTCATGGTGAGCTGGGGGAAAGAAGCCATTTCATTTTGAGCTGAAAGCAGTTTTGTCGATCTGAGGGTGTTAAAAATCATAAAAGCTTGTGTAAACGCTGTTGTAGGATCCAAACGGTTCGAGGGGCATCGGCCCGGGACTCTCTTCCTGTGACCTGTGGTGCACGCCCCTGACGTCCGCTCCGCCTCTACGCTCAGATGTGTGATTTCTGTTGTTATTATATTAAGAATGAATCCTGACAGTGTCGGAGGAGATGTGCTCTTTTTTGTTTGTGTGTTGTTGTCAGTCTGAAGGTCGGTCGAGCTCGATGAGATAGACCATCATAAAATGTTTTGCAGACTTTTAACTTCCTTCAGAAAATGAATCCTGACTTTTTCGCCGCGGCAGCATCACCAGCGTGTTGAAGTTTTCTCTTTCCCTCAAAATCCAGTGAAAATCAAAAGACACCACAGCTTATATACAAATATGTGAATATAAATCAGGCCTAACTATGAAAGACTTGGAAAGGATCTATAACTAAGTAGTAGTGATGTAAAGTAGTTTACCTGACAAAAGAAGTGCTAGAAAAACATGTCAAACAAGAGGCAAAGTCTTCTCATCTAGAAAATCTAGAACATCTCCCCCTCCAGGCTTTTATACATCGAAACACATATTTAGAGCAAACGAAGGAGCATCCTGTCAACCTCTCCACACCTGCAGGTGGCGCTGTGCAGGTGGGGAGACAGAGGAGCAGGGGACGGGGACTTATAAGAGAGTCACAAGTCACAACTTGTTGACGGAAGGCAGAGTAACATTTAAGTCTGTAAAACCACGAGGAGAGTTTTCACAAAGCTTTGGAATAAATAAAATAAAGAAGAAAAGAAAAGGAGTAAAAAAGGGTCAATAAGCTACGTAAACTACTCTTTATCTTTATTATGTAGTATTGAGAAATACTCACGAGTACTTGTTTCACAGGAACATTTCCAGTTGCAGGTTTTTCTTGGTCATTTCAACAGATTCACGTCAACAATGTCGGCAATCTGCATTTGATCCAAACGCAGTCGGATCTCGAATATTCACGTCCGTGTGTTGAACCGACATTCACAAACCATTTCCATTCATCACTTAGTATCGATGCTTCCACCGGACAGGTTGTAGATCACATCCTTTCAATTCAAGTGTCGAAAACAAGCCTCGTTCTCTCGGCGTCAGAAAGTACAGAACGGTCACGTGCAGCCGCGACACTGGAAAACTATTTATGGGGAATGGATGCATCTGTCTGCCATCTGCCACCGATCAGGTAATTGGTCCGCTCACACTGGTTGGAAATGCTTAATGGTTTGATTCAGAGGGTGAATTGGAAATGAAGACAGACTGATTGTGAGAGACATCTGGGTGGACTTGATCTTTATTTTGAGAATCTCAGAATAAAATCTAGTGATGATCTGACGTCGTTTGCTGAAAACTCATTGTGTCCTTTTCTTAGTTCCCATGGCAACTTTTAAAACAAAGCTCCTGTAATTAAACATCAGTAATCCGGAGATAAACATCTTATAATTGTGAGACACCTCATGAGACATTAATACTTTTTCATTTACGGTGAGTTTCTGCAATTAAAAAAATGTGGTTAAACCAAATATCAAAATGGAATCCTTCCATTAAACTTTCCTGCGTGTGGATCCCTCTTGTTTTGCGGTGGTGGGCTGCGGGGTTCACACCACAGGGTCATGTGTTCGAATCCCTGCGGAGTAATTCAAGATAGGTGAGAGGAAAGTTTACTCCCACCCTCATTATCACAGATGAAATGCCCTTGAGCAAGGACACGACTCAGCTGCAGTGAAGCTGAACCGGCACCAGCTGGCGAGTTCATTTCATCTCGGTACATTATCACACTGACAAGAAAATAACGTAGAAATATAAAAAGCCACTCGTCGTGTGTGTCGATATGGAAAACACAATCATTTTCAATAAAAGGTCAGGTGTTCTATGATTTTCTATTTTAACACTTTCAGGTGAGGAGAATTGTCGGGTACATTGAAAACCTGGTTCATCATCAGGATGGTAACATATACGTCGACATGCACTCTGCTAGCGTATCTGGATTTTAAAAGAAATAGGAGACAACACTCTCATTGGCTTATTGCACACATGTGATTCATTAAGCCTCAGAAGTTTTTCCCACTCAACCAAGTTTCTGTCGTGGTACTTCCTCGCTCTCGTTGAGGGTTTTAAACCCTTCAGAGAAATAGGCTGACTGTGTGGGCACCGCACTCTGAACACAACCGTCTTCATGTTTTAACAAATCGCACACAGACACATGAAGGTTGTGCTTGACAACAAGCAAAGCACAGACAGTGTGAGGCTGAATGTACAAGCACGATGTCTCCCTCACAAAGCTGTCAGAGGGTTTCAGCCTCCTGAGCAGCGTTCAGTCGGAGCTTCGCCGCAGCTGGAGGTAAACAACGCACCAGATCAGACCAGGCGAGGAGGGACTGAGCAGAGCGACAGAGCCATTTGGAATAAAAGGAGTTCGTTCAGAAACACAAAGTGGTGAGATGAATGCAGGGCGGAGAAAAGGAGAAGGCCTCGGGTCAACTCCGCAGTCGGGACGGGAAATAGCAAACACTCTTTGTTCATTCATCGATAATCGCTCCAAGTGGAAAAAAAATCACAATATTTCAGAGGTCAAAGGTCACGGAGAACTTGTTCTGTTTGTGAATACGCCAGGAGAAAGACAAAGCTCAACCAACGAGCCTCACGAGTTCGTCTGTGAAGTGATGTTGCTGAGCACCATGGACGGACTTTCTGTCAGGTGAATGAATCGATGACGACTATGATGAAGATCCAGGCTGTCATCGGATTGTGAAAATCGCTTCACGCTGCTACGCCGACACGTAAATGTGTTGTTTAGAAAGAACCAGCGAAATCAATGTAACTGCCTCATTTTAAAGAATTAAAGTTGTCAAAGTCATCAGATTTAAATCAACGAGAAAAACCACGTCGTGGAACCTGAAGTGAAGGAACGAGAATCTCTGCTTCACCAGACTACATGGCCTCAGTGAGACAGAGGAGTAGAGTACAAACGAGTACATACGAATAATAAGAATAGTATTTGTACTTTGTTTGTGTGGCGCTTTACTTTGGAAGTAGTCTCCCTCTGTTTGTGTGGTATCTGATCTCTGGTTAAATGATGTGTTGAACCTGTTTGATTAAAAAGGTTGTGTTGGTTTGATGAACACAGGTCAGAATGTGTTCACATGTTCAGAAACTATAAATCACAGAAATCACTATGTGCTGTTGCATTTGATATCATTTCAGATAAAACCAATAATTCAGTTGGTTTCCACAGTTTGATTTGATTTACAACACATGCTCACAGGACGATGAGATTAAAAACCACCTTCGCAGTGTTTCTGTTTTCAAATGTACGATAGTTTAGAATAAAAGAAACCAGAGAAAATGGCTCCTCACTCTCTGCTTGTGAGTCAGATAGTGTTCCTGGAGCAGATACAAATCTCAAATTAAATTAAATGAGTCAAGTACTGAACCTGGCCTCCTGGTTTTGCGGCTGCCTGAAACATTATGTTCCCAGCGGGGCCCCCGAAGGGCCCGAGGTGAGGACGGGCTATTTTCAGCAGCCACATCGCAGCGCTTGCCCTCTTCCCATTTGACTGACAGCTCACTTTGAGGGTGGGGGAAAGGCTTCATGTCGCCTCTGGATGATCTGCCAATCACCACCAGGCCAACTGCTGTTGTTGGCACTGTGTGTGTGTGTGTGTGTGTGTGTGTGCGTGTGTGTGTGTGTGTAAGCTTGTCTGAGTTGTGTTGTTTTCAATAATCTGCATGATTCACCTGTTGGTCTCACAGTGACGAGAAAGCTTCAGTCCTCTGGAGCCGTGAAGCCACAGTCACAACACTGACAGATTAAATCTGAATTCAAGCGTGAAACAGATTCTATACAAACAAAGTTAGAAAATCTAAAAATAAAGGTTTTCACGCTCTACTGGTTTTCTTTCCCGAAGAACATTTAGTGGTAATTGTTTAGTTTTTGACTTCTTGGTTCAGGTTGGAGACATCCTTTGGTTTCTTAGTCAAGTAATTCTGAATATTTAATCTTTGAAAATATTTTAGTCCTAGAATAATATTTGTATAAAAAAAGATTAATTTCCTCTTATCCTCTCTTTTTTTTTGTTTCAGTTTCCAGTTTTCTATCATTTTTATAGAAACTACTTCACCTGAACACACAAGTTTTTATACATATCTCCACCCAACCCCCTCGATCACATCTGACATGAAAAACAAACACACACACACACACACACGTATTCTGTTTAACACGCTGGCTGCATGTTGCAGGAAACAGGAAATCCCGCCCTTCAGCCTCATCTACGAGCCCACGTGTAAAACTCTGGCCGAAGGAAGCTGCGGTGGAGAAACGGAAAGTTTAGATTAAAAATCTGAATTAAACCGTGACCTTCTAAAATCATGTGTGCTCCGGGTTCGACATATTACTGTGATATTAATAACATTACAAGGATTACATTTCTTTTATCTTCCAGTGATATATATTCTTTCCCCTCCCCGAGCCTTGATTACTGTAATCTCTTCTACCCTGTTATTAAAAGCAGGTCAGTGCAGTTTGGTGAGATTAATATAGAAAAAATAAAAAAAACCTTCATAATCCTTTAAAAAAAGGATTTAAAGTATAATCATAACACTCAATACAAGGTCAGGTAGCTAATGATTATTTTGTCCTTTGTGAATGTTTAATGCATCTTTCCATAATCCTGCCGTTATGTATCAAAGTGTATTTTTAAATTAATATTAATTAACGGTTAATTAACATTCCTGTCACACAACAATCATCTGCACTCACATTTTGATTCAGTTTGAAACTTGTTCTTTTAGATTTCGTTGCATCTCAGGATCAACTAATTATGTAGCTCCAGAGTATTGACTCAAACGTTATATTTTCTTTGAGCTGATCCAAGAACTTCTTCTTCTGTTTTTATCTAAATAAGAACATTAAACCAAATAACAGCAACCCTGTGTAAGTCCAGTATCCAGGATGTAGTGTGGGGACCTGAGCGCTCCAATAAAATATAAAAATACGTTCAGGAAAAGAAGTCTGGATAATGTACTGGTGTTTACAGTAAAAAAAAAAAGAAGATTATTCGGAGTTTTCCCTCGCTGCCTGGAGAAGTGGAAGTTTATTTGCTAACCGGACACTAGGGACACTTCAGACGTGATATAAACCGCACCGTGTGGTCATTAATTATTATACATTATTATTGTGGTTATTAGTTATTATACATAAATACATCCGGTCATTATACAAACTCGGACTTTAAATCCTCTCATCAGCTTTCAGGTATGAAAGAGATGTTGAGCTGGTTTATGAATCACTTTCAGCACGGAGCCAAAATACACGTTTGATATGCTTGAAGAATATAAACCAGCCCGTCCCTCAGATCTTCAGGATCAGTCAGCGAGCTGTGCTTGTAGAGCGAGAGACGGACTCAGATTCAATGCTGCACACGTAACTTCCTCATGATGAGGTTCAACTTTTTCTTTCAGATATTAAACTTTAAAAAAGAGCCCAAACACTTTCTCCTTGTTTTTTTCTCTGTCTTTGATTCATTTCTTTTCAGCACTTTTATTTACTTTTTGAAACTTTCTCTTCCATTAGTCACTTTTTATTTATTAATTTCCTGTGTGGTTGCTCTTCACCAGCTGTGACAGGCAATACTGTGATAATTCAGAACGACTGGGGGGTAATTGTTTTTCAGATCATGTTCTCTGTTACAGTGATTCTGCTGCAGATGTAGATGTCAGACTGTAATAAATGAGGAAATGTCGGGTTGTTTTGTCTGCAGGTTGAATGAAAATGGCTCCATTATCCAGTCATCATCAGCCTGTCCATAAAATCAGAGCTTCGCTGCACTGAAAACACCCTCGACTCTGCCTCGACCCACTGGTCAAATCGTCAAATCGCTTAATTTTGAATCACATGTGAAAGCAAATTATCTGCTGAACCCGTTGTCCCTCAGACGCAGGTTTAATGTGCAGCAGAGCATCAGTTCGCCGGCGCTCCGTCACCTCAGCTGTTTGCTTGTGACCCAGAAGAACAACAAGCACAAAGAACCGGTAGGGAACACTCGCTGACGTGTAGTCGTTCTGAGTAGTTGTAGCTTTGGATTCATCACGCTCCGTTGCCTTGTGTCCGTTTTATTGAGGTTCTCAAATCCAACTCATTATTTAATCCTCAGTACCTCAAGAACCTCGATGCACGAGTGAAGGACACCGAGGGCGCAGGTTTTCACTCCGGAAGCAAAAAGTCAGTTTATATTTTGTAAAGTTTGTGTTTCAGTTTTATTTCACCTCTAAGTTTTCCCCTCGATCAAATTACACTGGCCTTTCTTCAATCGATTGTTTTTAAGATTTTAAATAAGCTGTCACCACTTTATTTAAGTTCCGAAGCTCTGAGGTCGACCAACACGACGTCCTGAGAGCTGAGCTCAGAAACCAAGGTGACCTTTGCGGTGGCTGCATCTAATCTCTGGAGCAGACCAAATTCAAATCACTGGCTTCTTTGTTTGTTCGTCAGGTTTACTCCCAAAAAAATATTGAACCGATCTCCATGATAATTTGAGGAGTTGTGGCTCACGATCGGAGGAAACAGCTTTTAATTTTTGATCGATGAAAAGATCCAGGAACATTTTTCTTCTGTAACATGGAGAGATCTGAACTCTCTGAGGACCTTTCTAATTTCATCTGCTGACATTTAACATTTTGTTGCTTTCATATCATTTCAAAAGTAACTCAACTCCAGCTCAATACATTCAAATCTTCTTTTTTTTCTCCACGTGTGTACTTTGTGCTTTGAGCCCGTGCATCATGTCCATCAACTGTGTTTTAAACATGCTGCACAAATGAACTTGGACTCAACATCAGCCTGATGTGATGTTTCTCTTGTAGCTTCTGCTTCACACACAGAATAAAATGTGAGGCCTCAGCAACAAGAGGAAGAATTTCAACATAAGGAGACATTGCACCAGGAACTTTAGTCGTCAGTCATCTCTGAACACTGGCCACCACTGTGTAGTCCCACTCCCTCACACACACACACACACACACACACATTTAAGACACATTGGACCACTTTCTCTTCCTCCGCTGCCAAAAGCTGTCGTGAAGATCAAAGTGAGTAAATGTGTTTGATGGAATACTCCACTTCCTTCACTTAACACTCAGACGGGCTTTGACTTGAAAGAGTTTCCATTGAAATGAACTTGATGCCGGAGTGCCTTTTGAAAACCGCAGAGGATACTGGGAGTAAAAAGATGGCAGATAGCTGCGTGAGCGTGCCGAGGCCGCTCCGCGCTTCCCTCTGTTATAATTGGTGGTATATCAGCTCTCGGTACAAAGCAAGGATCAGTATCCAGTTGAAAGATGGTGTAGATAAGCTTTTACATCGATAAAACAAATCCCCGTTCCGCTCCGATATCAAACGACGCAGGTGCGATGGATGTGATATGATTCAGCGCTAACGTTAAAAACCCTTCTTTACCTTTTCTCACCCCCCCGACGTTCTCTCGCTGCTTTCTCCCCTTTAACAAATCGATTCTTCGCCTTTAACTCGTTAACCACCTCCACTTAAACACCAACTCACCTTCACCCCCGTCTGAGACGTCACGGCGATGTCGCCCCACCCCCCCCCGTGGAACATGTGAAGTAAAGGACCCTCGGTCATCCCTGAGGGTAATTAAGTGGGCGGGCTTAGCATGTCGATGAACAAACCCCAACTGTTTCTCCGCTTCATTAGTAAAACTTTGACATGAGAAGTAACCATGGCAACCAGTGCAGAAGAGCGCCGGTGTCACATGAGCACGGGAAGAAAAGAATCCACAGTGTACTGTGTGTGTGTGTGTGTGTGTGTGTGTGTGTGTGTGTGTGTGTGTGTGTGTGTGTGTGTGTGAGAGGGGGCAGAACCAGCCCCTGAAAACCAGCCCACACATCTCCTTCGGTCTCGCTGATCGACAGCTTTGATCGTCGTTAACGGGGAGTCGAGAGTACGAGTGCTTTATTTTGAGTTCAGTGAGGAAACGGGACAAATGTTTCAGCTGCTGCTGTTTAAACTTCACTTGACTGAGAAAGAAACTGTCCAACTACTACATTTCTCCTCAGTAACCCAGGAAACACATTCACGTGAAAAAACACCAAATACTCCACAAGTAAAAGTATAAAAATAAACTACAAAATACAGCAGCCACGCCATGTATCGAAGTACAATACTGCATTAATACTTTTCTTTAGACCAAAAAATAATCAAATACAATTACAGAATACTATTTGGTATTTCAAACATGTAAATAAATACATGTATCTTACATACCACCCATCCCCGGCTTTCCAGGATTTCTCATTGAATAATTCATGTCCTGATATCAGACATGTTCAGGAGACTGATATTTGGTTGCAGATCAAAGTAAACATCTGGATCTCGTAATTTAGATGCTGGAGGTATAAACACTTCTAGTTGTTGTTTTCTCTGTGTGTGTGTGTGTGTGTGTGTCAGTGTGTGTGTGCTACTCCTGTTCGGTGTGTGTTAACTGGGCGCGGCCACCGGGGTCCTGCATCTCATGCCAACACCGCTGCAATCAGTCATCTCCTCCTCAACACTCAGCTGCACTGAAGGAGCAGATCCACCTCCACGTCTCTGCCAGAACATCCCGGTGGATCACCTGCATGTCTGGTCGCTCCACTCGGCCCCTGAGCCTCCTGCCCCCTCCGCCTCGTCTAACCTGCGGCGCCCTTTCTTACTGAGGAGTGGATCCTCTGCAGCCCGTGCTTTGACTTTCACCGGTTTGTCAGCACCACACTTGAATATTTTTTGCCCCGTCAGCACGTTGTCTTTTCTATTTGTTTACTTCGCTCTCTTCCTAAATCACGGCTCTGCTCGTATTCTGACTCCAGCCTCTCCTGACAACCTGAATGCAACCGGCTTCACGTTCATCCACAATTCATGCTGATGAAAGTGTATTTTATTTATTGAGTCAGAAATTACAGCAGCGCTCATCTCTCTGGCACCGAGGACGTGTTCCCATTAGTATACAAGTCCAGAGCATTTCATAGTCAAGAGTGTGAGCTGGATTGTGGCTGTAATAGCTTCCATAGGCTCCCTGTAGCGTATTGTAAATTTAATTATCTACACTGTAGCTCTGTGGCTGTTTAAAATACTTTTCTTGTCTGCTGTAAACTCATTGTGCCCTGTTTTCTTTCATTCGAGCCCCTGAATCGCTCTCAGGCTGCAGCTCTTTGTCTTTGCCTCAGTGCTCCCATGTGCTCTTTTGATGCTTTTTTTGCTTTTGTCGTCGCACCGGTGAATAACATGGCTTAAAATAAAGCTGACAAACAGGACGCACATGCAACAAATTCACATTTATATTCCAGTCAATGTGTTGTACTGGTTCGATGGGATCGCTCAGACAAAAACTGACGATAGCCTTGAGTTGTGTGGTTTCATTCAGATGTGTGATCCGCTCAGCGTGAGAGAACAAAGTCTGAACATGTGGCTCTGACAAGTTTTTTTTTTTGGGGGGGGGGGGGCAGCAACAACAAGACCCCCCCCCCTCCACGGACCTCATTTACTTTTTTAATAGAATTTCTAATCAGAGTTAAAAAGAATAATGGAGGCTTCAGGCAGCTTGACTGTGTGGAGGGTGTAATGAGATAACGGAGTATCTATGCAGAAACAACACCAATTTTTGGAGGAGAGGAAATGACTGAGATGGGGTTGGGGGAGGGGGGGGCAAACAAATAAAACGAGGGTGAAGGAAATTCATTCTGAGGTTGATTTGTCTGCATATTAAACAACAGGCCAGGGTTCAGGACGTGTGTTGTCTCTGACTGATGTCGAATCCAGAGATATGTCTCGTTTTTTAAATTACAAATCAAAAACCAAACCTCTTAGAAACACTTGAAACCATCTCTGTCCAATCCGCGAACATGGAGGAGGCAGTATTTCTGACCAGCTGGTGATCGAGACACTTTTACACACAGTGAATACACAAATCAAAACCTCCCTATTTGAAGGAGACGCACGAACAAACTTCCTGTCCAGAGTTCGGGACTTCGGCCACTTACACTACAAGACCGCTGCTGAAAGTATTGAACACGTTTGATAACGATCAGGAATTCGCAGTCGAGACCTCAGGGAGCTCCGAGCGGCAATTAGAGGAGGGGGTGCTGACCTTATCACAACAAGACAATCGTGATGTCCACGTCCTGAAACACAACCTCACACCAGATATTTCATCTGCTCCCTGATTGTGGTCGAACCGGAGTCGTAGAGCTCCACATCAGACAGGCTCAGGAACACACCTCATCATTTTCCGTCCTTCGATTCATACATGACATCACGCCCCCCCCCCGTGAACGGATTCTGTGAAGCTGTGACCGAACCTCCGATAAGTCTGTAAGTCTGTGCTGCTCACAGCTGTCTGGCTCTGCTAATGAGGTTCACGGTGGGGGGAAGAGCTCCCAGGGGATTCGTCTTGGTTTGTTCGCCCTCAGTTGAAACTCTCCAGTGATCCCTCTGCTCAAATCCCACTTCTTCTTCTTCTTCTTCTTCTTCTTCTTCTTCTTCTTCTTCTGTTGGATTGACAGGTCCTAACAACATCCACGACTCTAACGGCTCCAAGCTCTATGAGGGAGATGCAGAGGTGAGTTTAAATCAAGCTGAGTGACGAGGGACCTTTTTCAATTCCTTGCGATGATTCTAAGTCCCGAGTGTTGAAGCTCTGGTTGAAGATTTCCAGGACAAAGAACGTCTCTGTAGATGTAGATGTTTTCTTCAGTAGCTGACGTAGCTGCTGTGTAGCTGCTGCTGCTCGTATCTTAACGAGAGCTCTGAAATAAAGAATGTACAATGTACATATACTGCAATACTAACTGTGTACATGGACACTAATATTCCACCTGTTCATCTTGTAGGTTTTCCTGTTCACGCCTCCAGTTTCACCCCCGACATGAAACACAGCTCTTAATGGCTGAGCGAGCTCCACGCTGACCTCTGACCTCCCTGTTTTCCACGGCAGAGTTAATGTTTGTGGGCCTCTTCATTACGTCTCCGGGGCCGGGAGCTCAGACACCATCACTGTGCCGCATTTGCATTGATTCAGCACAAATTTGCATTCGACGTCGAAGTGGTAATTGAGGAAACTGCTGTCGCCAGTGCTACGAGCAGAAGGAAGGAAAAAAACAGCCAAGGAGAGAATTTTTAAGCCATTGATTTTCTAATTATAAAACTGTCATAGCACTGGTGAATATTTACAGTGGCTGACATTATTTACATGATATGCCACATTGGTTTGGTGCAGGGGAAATGTCCTCTGTCTATTTCGCACTGTCACTCAGAGCGGACTCTGAATAGAACTGCGGAAAAACTCAAAGGCTCCAAACTGTTATTTGAGTGAAAAGGGAAAACAAACCTTATACGAGAAAATGTTTTTCTGCAAAATAGAATGACAGAAAACAAGGGGGGGGGGGGGGGGGGGGCTGTGCATAAACAGTCAGAAGCCACACAGAACCCGAGCAGTGAGAAATATCTGTGTACATGTGAATGTGTGTGTGTGTGTTTGTATGAGACTCACAGGTTTGAGTCCCCGGGGGCTTGACCCTGCCAGACCCAGGAGACGCTGCTCCCATCCTAATGAAAGACGGACGACATTCAGCTCCGTCCTCAGGTCCTGACTCATAAACCATGTTAGAAACCAGCACTAATCTGAGAGCAGGGGGATCGAACCGCTGCTGGTGTTGGAACAGTCCCACCGAGTCTTTATTGAGTCCAGTAATGACGTTTTGAAAAGACCCGTGTCTAATAAGCTCAGGTCTTTTATTAGTGTCTTCTGTCTCTGAGGTTGGTGATAGACACGTTCAGCCCGACTGAAATCTGTTCTCCAGCCAGAATCCTTGTTGCCCCTTTAGAGCAGTGAGTCAGAGCAGGAAATCTGAATTAAGATTAAAAAATGAAATGAAAATAAGCGGGAGATTCCCATGAGCTGAAAATAAGAAAACCCACTGTGCACCAGTTTGGGCCTCTGGCTGTCGAAGGCCAACGTGAACTGCAGTCGCATGAACGAACGAGCAAATACACCAACTCCCAAACAGCACCTCCTCCTCTCGGGAATGAAAACAACCAATGAACTCCTCGTGTTGATTCATCCATGAAGTAATAGATGATTAGTAAAAAGTTAACAGTGTAGAAACAATGAAGCAACAGTGAACACGTCTCAAACCTCAAACAATGAACGATACAAGCAGCACAAACACCTGCAGGCTACGTTTTCAGAAACATATATACTCCTCATGCAGTTTGTTGTATCTGGAACATTTTGAGTTGGTAGCATGACTTGTGTACTTTCCATCATTAAGTGGCTCCAGCGGGCTCTCACTGTATTTGTGATTATCACAAACAACATTCAGTCTAATTGGGAACGTTCGTCCGTCGAGCTGCTCGAGGGTGAAAAGGTTTTTCCGAGAAGACAAAGTTAAGAAGATTAAAAATAAGAGTCAGGAATGGAAAGAATTTCACAATTTGTTCTGAATGAAGAATTACTCCATGGACTCAACTTTGCAGCCTGTAGTTGTAATGCAGGGATTGATTTTGTTTCTGTGGTTTAACATTCCTGGATGATCTCATTGAGCTGTTATTCTACTCTCATGCTCAACATTATTACTCTGGATGAACAAATATAACTCTGACCTTTTAGAAAAACTGTGCACGTCTTGCGAGTGGAGGGAATATGTTCATTTGCCATTTAATTAAAAAAAGCAGTTTGTGGCAGGTCTGGTGTTATGAGCAAGTTATGTCATCAGGCTGTAATTTTCTTTTCAGCCGAGTGTGTTGATGACATTATTAACTTGACGGACAAAAAAACAAATATCTCAGGGTGAAAAAGTGGAGTGACACACGTCAGGAGAGGTTTTGGTGATCTGCTCTGTTTGCTGCTCCGTCCCTCGACTGAACGCTCCAGAGATTTACATGTTGTGGTGACGGCGTGTGAGCGGAGAATCTCCTGCTGCCTTGTTCATGTGTGTAAAAGTCAGTTTGGCAGTTTTTCCTTAAGACACCTTGTTAAAGCCCTATGAGATAAAATTGTGATTTGCGAATTCAAATAAAAGTTGATTGATTGATCGAAGACAAACCGGGGAGAAATCCTCCGGGTTATAATCTGATGTTGTGTCAGAGCAGAACGTGTGTGAGTGTGACTCCGGCGCTCTTTGCTTTATTTTCTGCCGATCGAGACACATGGATAAACAACGGGCTAAAAATAATAAAGATATTTTAAGTTGTTCGTCTGAGGCGGGGTTGATATTGTGTTTTTATATATACATATATCCCAGAGATGGTCATACACAAATATACACATCCTATATAATGATATATGACAGGATTATACTGCTTGATGGTAAACAACAGATGGGGAAGCGATGCATAAAGCAACGGTATTAAAAGTGATATTTACAACCACTGCACAAATGAGTAATAGAGAAAAGGCTCAAAATAAAACTACAAGTCTAAATATAATCCCTGCATGGTGACGGGCAGTAAAAGATAACTGCAGGATTATCAGACAAACAAAAACATGATACTTAAAGGCTTGAAATATCAGAGAGGAGACAAAGGATTTATAATTTAATGTTGATGTAAACTCAATATCTGAATTTTGATCAGAGTGTGAAGAGCACATGTTTAATTCTGCTCATTTCATTGGTTTTTGGAATTGTGTAAATTAAAAGTTCATTAATTACAACTTGTTTAGAACTCGTTGTAGTTTTCTTACACAGACTGTACGACAATCCACTGATTATGTTGTGTCACTTTACATTGTCCTTGGAAAAATACAATAATTTCAATAACACAAATGTGTTTTTTTTTCAAATTCATGCATAGTGCATCCATCCATTCATCTTATGTCTGTACCTTGTTATTATGCTTTGTGTTTGAACCTGTCCCAGCATGCACCGGGAGAGATGTAAAATACATTAATAAAACACAATGCCGATGGGTAATTACTGCATTGCAGGGTTTCATCAATTCATCACAATATATTGTTTCCCTCTGATGTTGTATCCATCAAGTTGGAGCCGTGGATCAAGGGAGCATTATCAGTGCATCGACCCACACTGAGCCACAACCTGTCAAACGTCTCCATGAATACGTCTGTTGGGGTGTGTTTCTTTAATTTGTACTTTTTGAATTGGAGTTGTTACCACTGGATTCCACTGTGTGCACGTATCTCACACTGAAGGTAAGGACAAGTAATTAATCCAACATTCTGCACAGCCCATGATACATTATGACATCATAATTAAGCACAGTTGCGTCTCATCTGCAGATATTTTGTGCAGTCAAATCAAAACTGTTCTCAGTATCTTCTGCAGCTGCGGGTCAGAGAAGGACAACGACACAATTATTTACCGAAACAGAACAGATGAATGCACAGGCGTGTGTGCAACCTGAATTTTCATTTTATTTAAAAAGATACAAATAGACGTGGATCTGTATCAGTGCGTCTGTATCAGTGCGTCTGTATCAGTGCGTCTGTATCAGTGCGTCTGTATCAGTGCGTCTGTATCAGTGCGTCTGTCTTGCGATACGATCGCATCCAAGGAAACGCACCAGACGAGTGCAGCCGATTGTCGCAGTGCAACAGAGGATATAGTTGTTGGCAAAGTTTTACAGAAAACATCTCGAAGCTTGTTTTACACTGTGCTGTACACTGTTAAACTAATTAGGACGGAGGCTGGAGTTACTGAGGCACAGCCATTCAAACTAGCTTATTAACATAATAGTAAAGGTATAAGCAGTGATGTGAAACTCACAAATATTATTAGTCGGGTTTTCTGCTGCACTATGCTCTTTTTTTTGTTTTTTTTCATTAAATGGTTTTAGAAATAAAGATAAAGCGGTGGGGAAACATTAAGACGAGTTTAACTCCCCCGATCAAACAATAGTGTTCTACCGTGGATTGTACGTGCAGAGGACACACCCCCGCGTTAAGTGGAAATAGCGGCAGATTTTTGAAGCAGTAGAATCTGAATTTAAAAAAAAAAAAATCAAGATGCAGAAAAAAGCAGGACGAGAGATTTGAAAATGTTTGTTTATGAGAGACGGTGTTTAATACCTAAAATAGACTGGTATAGATCATATATAATACATGAGCATTCAAAACGGCATTAAAGGTAAAAACACTCGAGTTTGTCCTGGTGGTGAAAATCTATCCCTCCTTCCTTCCCTCCTTCCTTCCCTTCCCTCCGTCCGTTTCCTAGCCTCTCGTCTAATCCTGTGCAGTGGGCGGGACCATGTGAGTGACAGCTCTTACATTGTGCTCCAGCTCTGATCCGTCTGGGACTCGGGCTTCTCGCTGGTAACTGCCTCGTCTGCAGCACTCTCTCTCTCTCTCTCTCTCTCTCTCTCTCTCCCTCCTCCCACCTCTTATCTTTATCTCTACGCACACCTCCACACCCCTGTCCCTTTTTCTTGAGAGTTTTGTGTATCCTCCCTTCCTCAGGTTTCTGTATGCATTCTGCATCTTCACTCATCCCCCTCCCTGCTAGCGGAGGTGGGCAAGCTTCCCAGTGCTGGTGCATCTAGCAGGTGCAGCCTCTTTCTCTCCTCTCTCGCTCAACCTCTCTCTCCCTCCCTCCCTCCCTCCCTCCCTCTCTCTAGCTCTCTCGCTCTACCAGTGTGCACACTCTGCTCTCTCTGTGCTTTTTTTATCATTCGTTCTCTGCCTCTCAGCGGCAGCAGCTCAGGGAAGCAGCCGTGTTTGCATCTGCATCCCAATTGCCACAGGTAAGGCAGCTGCATTGTCGATCGATGCCAACTCCAGAGAGGGCTTGGGAGCCTTTGCTGTTGCAAGTTATCATCCCGGTGCGGGGCGCACATTTCTAATCATCTCCAGGAAGGCATCCTGGGGGAAGGACGAGCAAAGGATCCCAGCGACCAGACCAACAAATCACAGGCTGACTCAAAAGAGTGCAGGCTTTCAGGAGCAGAGGAGAAATCACCACTCAGAAAGAGAGAAGGGACATTCAGTGGGATATTTTTAAAACATTGTGTCCTGCTGGTTGTGATTTTCCTCTCATCTCTTGCTTTCTGCTCTTTCTTTTTCAATCAATTTCATCCCCTCCCTGCCTCTCATCCTCTCTCATTGTATCCCTCTGTGGCGGAATGCACCTTGCAAACAGATGAGAAGATGCTTTCTAAGCGCCTGCTGCAGTATTAACGGACAGTGCACTGAGACAGCAGGGCGCTGAGCGGACAGCTTGGGGAAATCTGATCCACCGCCGGCTGGAGAAGGAGCAGGATCACGCGTCGCAGTTGCAGATTTATCCGCCCTGTGATACCACTGCACGACAACACCCCTCATTCTGATTTCTCTCTCTCTCTCTCTCTCTCTCTCTGTGCTCATCTGAAGTGTTGCTTTTTGACTGGATCCAGAAAATTAATTGGATTCTACTGCTTTATTTTTAGCCTCACTGGAATTTGGAGCACACACAAAGGAATCAAAGTGTGTTTGGATCCAAAGCGTGATAAATACAGAATCTTCAGGCTGATTCGAAATCAAAGACTGACAAAGATATCGGATAATCCTGGGAGAGTGTTGGACAGACGCCTGAAAGACAGATCTCTCTGCTTTCGCTCTCTTTCAGTTAAAAAAGGAGGATTTTTTTGGAGCTGAGGGACGCTGACTCGACTAAAGCTGTAGGAACGGGCTGCACTGGGAAACATTTCTCCTTTTTTTTGGTCCAGTACAGGGTGGGGAAGCAACAAGACCCACCCTGCAAGTTTCATTCCCCTGATTAGACAGTGATGCACTGTCGTGGGTTGCACACAGAGGGGACATCTATTGCATGTTGAGTAGAAATCGCTGTGGATTTTTGATGCAGTGGCATCCGAACAGTGATGCCATGGATTCCACACATTCACAGATGTAAAGCTGTTCCTTTTCTGACCATCTCTCCCTCCCGTCTTTCTCGTCGTCCCTCTTTCTTCCCGTCGGATGCATCACTTCTTCTTCTCCTCTGGTTTATCCTGCTGTGAACATCCAGAAGTTTACCGTTGCTTCTGTTGGACATCGGGACTCGGGCAAGACTAAACACGGACTGACTGGTTGATTACCCGTCAATGCCTGCTCTCCCATTTTTCACTGGGTGTCTCTGAGTGTGGATTTGTGTGCTTGTGTGTTTGTGATTGCGTGTTTGCATGTATCTGCACCCCTCCCTTTTCTCTCGATCCTTGGATTACATATTGGTGTACGTGTAATTGAGAGTGAAATTCCGTGAGGTCCTTCTTTGCCTTTCTCTTTGTGTCTTCTTGATGTCCCACGTTGTTTGGAACCTTTCTGTCATGTGCTACCGATGCCTTACACAGGGTTAACCCTCAATGAGCCATAAAGGACGGCAGGGAAGGATGAGCGAGTGTTCCGGGGCAGCCGTATCCGGAGTGGTGATCCTGGAGGAACCTGAGGGTTCAGGGGCAACGGGGGGCCGTAGGGAGGGCCAGGCCCAGGATCAAGGTCCCCTTCGTTGTGCCGTTTGGCCACGCCAGCAGACATGGCTGTGTGTGGTCCCTTTACTTATCGGTTTCATTGGCCTTGGATTGAGCTTGATGCTGTTGAAATGGATTGTTGTTGGCACAGTGCGGGATTATGTGCCAACAGACTTGGTGGATGCTAATCGAATAGGCCAGGATCCTATCTTTCTCTCCAAGCCAAGCGGTATACCCAAAAGTCCCGACACCACTACAACTACGATTACTCCTACAGCTGATGGCGGGAACCCCGCGGCTAGAACTGTAACTGTTGCTAAAGGTAAAGCTCGCTCAACCGCTACAACCGCTACTACAAACCCCAGAGGAGGTGGAGCCTCGGATAGCCAAGTAACCCCTCGGAATCCTGTAAATCGAAATGGACGTGGACCTTCAGGCTTTACTACAACCACTGCAGCACCGAGGACGACCTTCATAATTGGAGCGGCAACATCTAGCCCCTCTCCGTCCAATCCAACCGTGCTCCACGATTCTACGCAGATGTGGACACTGGGGCATACTACTACTGAGACTGTCTCCACTACGCTCACCACCCGTACACATGGCCCCCGCAAAGCACGTGAGTCACTCGTTTTATTCAGGTTTAACATTTTTTGTCTTGTGTGTGATCGTTTGAACAGATTTTTTGGATTTTTCAATAATGGAATTCCACAGATGTGTTGCTGATTGTGTGGGAGGTTTGTTTCAATCGTTTTTATTTATTTCATTCTCTTGACATTTATGAGATTTTACAGTTATCCAGATCGCTTGGTTTGAAATTGACATGCAATGTTTTTCTGCTTTGGAAATTGTACAGCTGACACTCCAGTGGGCGGAGAATTACAGAGGTTTGATAAATGGCATTGATTGTTACAGTAAGAAAATCTGAAGCGTTGCTGGGGACTCAATAATCAATATCTCTGCTGTGGTTGGTTAAACCATGTTTCTCTGCTTCTTCATGTCGTGATTGCATCAAGGAGGGTGGTGCAGAAAATGTTTGTTTGGAATTTGGTGATTTTCGGAGCGAGATGTTCTTGTCATCACGTTGAATGGATGTGAATCAGTGCGAAGCTTCAATCAAGCAATTTTTTTCCCCCTTGTTAGAACTACTCAGACACGAGTTTGTGGAAAAGCTGATGTGCACAACCTGTTTTCTTGTGTTTATTTATCCAACATTGTTTTAAAATGTTGTCCTGCGAGTTTTGTTCCATGAAGAAACATGATTTGCACTCATCACCTTCACCTGTGCATGCGTGCTCTCACATGTACGCTGAGTGGAGTTGTTTCTTGAATCTAGATGACCCACTGACGTACTGCGTCCTGTGAACCTCCAGACATTTTCTACACTTATGACCTGTCACACAAATGTTGTCTGAACTCAAATCATTGCGTCATAATTGACTTGAAATGAAATAAGTTCTGAACCGTTCATCAATGAATGCTGATGTTTGTACCTTTGCTCTTGACATTGCTGTCCTTGACTCAAGTCATGCAAGCAATCATGCTATTGATTAGCGCTGCAGGGGATTTCCTTGCTCAAATGAACAACACACACACACACACACACACACACACACACACACAGCTTCCTCCTTGATTAATCTTCAAAGCTCTCAAAATGGTGTCACATTATTTGCTGGACGTCTGCTTGTGATGTGTGTCTGTCTCTGATTGTGATGCTCGGTCCTGCACAGACTCGCTCTTCCCTCAGCGACAGGACGCCGTTTTATTTTTGACAGTGACCTCATACTCTGCATGTATCGGGTCTCTCGGTGTCTGCAGAAAAAAAGCTGACAGGCCGACGGGCATTTGATGAAATTTAGATGATACAGGCTCATGCATCTGAAACGGTTGATCTCATGTCTCAGTTTAACTTGATAGTTGGATCCACAGAGTCATAGCATGATACCGACATCCGTCACCTTATGCTTTTGTGTGTTTGTTGTGTGCTATGAATTAATTTGGGGCATTTTAACTCGAATGTTGTTGCTATCACTCATCATGTGGTCTGTTGCAATGTGTGATTTACATGATCGCTGCCATTTATTCAATTAGCGATAATTACATGATGACAGTTATTTCATGAAAGTGGTAAACAAACTCAACGCATTCCACCTGATGTGGTTTCTCTCCTCTTGACTGCAAAGTTATTTCTTTTGTTTCCGTGATAATGAAAATATCCAAAGACTGCGCCAGAGACCAGGGAACGTTCCCACTGATAATTAGAAACAGTGGATGGTATGTGTGTGTGTGTGTGTGTGTGTGTGTGTGTATTATTTCATTAGCAGGAGGAAAAATGGAGGCCATGTATCATCATCTATTAATTTATTAATTAACCATTAAAAAAAAAAAAAAGCCATATCTCCAGCAAGTGCTCCTGAAAGCCATTAAGCCTTGTTGATAGATATCGCAGGGAAAATGTCACTCCTTCTCCAGCTCGCCTGAGAAAGTTCTGCCACTACGGAACAGCCAACACGTTTGATAATCCTAAACACCCGCACACCCCCTTTATTCTACCACCCACATGCTGCTTTGATTTGAAAAGGCCATCATTTTCACATTAACTGTCCATTATGTGTGAATGTGTTCTGCGCTATTACTGAATGGCCTGTGTTGGCTCTTGCTCAGGAACGGAGAGAATTATATTAATTTAAGTAAAGCTGGGCCATCTGGGTGCTCTTATCGATGCTGTCGCTGTCTTTGTGTGTCACAGAATTAAGATGGACGTAGATTTTAATCGACACCGGGCGGCAGAGCTTCCAGTTGCCTGCTATGGCCTTATAGAGCCGTGAAGTGGAATGAGCCTGTGCTGCTGCTGTAAATTCCCATTTGGGAGTTTTCCTGCTGCAGCCTCCTACATGCTACATGAAAAATGGAGGCTCACTGGAGAGATGAATGCAGAACGGAGCAGACAACTGAGAGAGATGATACCATTACAGGGGGCTGGGTGACCTCCGCTCTGCAGGGCCAAGTGTCAGGGGAAGCCTCAGTGATAACGACAGGGATTTCAGGCAAACAGGAAATCAGATATCTGCCACTGAAATAGAAACAAAGAGAATCTGGAATTAGAAGCTAGAAAATAAAAGATGAGTCAATGTTGTGATGAGTTAAATCCTTTCCAGTATAAAACAAAGGGAAGTGAGATTGTCAGTAAAGCACCCGGAGTTACGTCACTAACGTGATTGTCAGGTCCGTGCTCCAGAGTTCGTCCTGGTGCAGCCGGAGGTCTTTGTCTCCACGCTGAGCCACTCAGTGCGATGAGGTTTCAGTCAGACAGTGGCGCTGAAACCTAAATCCAGATTAACAGCCCATCACCGTGACTGTGCAAGCAACAGAGTTACAGGAGCCTACCTATCACTCACACACACACACACACACACTACATGGGTTTAAGTGCAGCCTGGATGTTGAATGATTGTTTTAATGGCCTGTGCGGGGATGTTTTTTATAAATAATGATGTTGAAGAGGACGCCTTCTCTTTGCTGCGTTTCAGGATCCCTGAGCCACTTTATGGAGGGAAAGGTTTACAGTTATATTAACACACTAAATACATTGTGTGTTAAAGCTATTGCGGTGTAGGGTAGCTAGGGTAGTGTAGGGTAGCTAGGGTAGTGTAGGGTAGCTAGGGTAGTTTAGGGTAGTTACGTTCTTTTGTGTTTACGGCAATTTCAACAAAATTCCCTGTGACTTGTGCTAAATATCTTTTTTAGTGGAAATGTGCTATCTGCAGCTCTCAAATAATAAACTGCAGCAATGTTTTAAAAGCACATTATAGTTTCTAAAAATAATAATTGATTGGATCACAATCTGATCCAGAATCCCTCACGAGGACATCATTCTTTATGGTCAGTATACAGTTCCAAATCTGTAGAAAGCTGGGATTATTCTGCGGCTGTGTTTCAATGAAATTGCTCTTGACATTTGTGAACTTATTCTCTGCTGTCTAATCTCCTGCATGCTCATATTTTCATGGTTTTTTTGGAGGGTTTTTAAAAAATATGAGCAACCTTTGCAAATCAGCATATAGTTTCCAGGGTCTCTCAGCAAAAGCCAAGTTTAACCGATTGTAAAATATGGACCTTCTAGTTCAATATAACTGTTAATTGTTGTTAGTGTATGCAAGGGTTGGTTTAACATTTTAACTTGGATCAAAGCTGTATTTGTTCACGTCCTGTGATCTCTGCCTGTATCTTTAGAATCACGGAATCTTATCTGCGTGTGGTTTTATCGTCACTTTGACACTTTGATCTACTAATTAAATGAACTCTGGCTTTCATCTCTGCTGGGCAACACGGAGGGCATCAGGTCCATGTTTGTGTTTCGCTAATCAGCTCATATGGAGAGATTTCAGGTTTTAAACCAGATTGTAGAGTTCAAAATCTTTACAGTTGGATTAGTTCTGTGAGCTGCTTAGTAACAATATCCCTATGGGGTTTCTCATGTATGCCTGTCTGTGCCCGTGCACTGTGAAATGTCAGCAGCAGCACGTGGACGTGTGTCCCCATGTCCTCTATGTGTGTGACCCAGCTGTGACCTCTTGAAGAGAACTGACATCAGCTCCGTCCTCCACGGCTCCCCTGCAGCTGGAATGGCAGCATTACACATTTAATCAGAAGCAATATGTGGACAAGATGGTGACTTGAATATGACACTGAATTTTGTCGCTTGATATCTATGATGTGGATGTTGTGATGCTCACTGTAAAAACGTTATGTTTCCTTGAGACGTACCTGGGATGATATCGATCACCGGCCTAGTTAAAGTGGCTCCTACAGTGGGGCCACTGAGGCCCTTTTTTAAAAACATATTTATAAAATATATATATCTATATATATTCCCCTTTGTTTAAAAAAGTATCTCCAGCCACAAGTTTTACAAAATCTTCTCCGTGCACATGCGAACACAAAAACAACAGGAAGGTGTCGGAAGGCGTGAAAATCTCTGTTCAGTCTCTCGAAACTCATTTGCATGTGGACAAGAGGATCAGATGCAAAGTGAAAAGGTTTGTTTTGCAAAATATCCATGAACAAGGTGTTAATCCAAATCATTTCATCTTCATGATCATTTAATTCACATTGAAGTGGGACCGTGGAGGACCTTGTTGATTTAAAATGTCCACCTCACAAGTCATGAACAATAATATGTTCAAATCCATTTTGTTTTTACAGTTTACCTCTTTCTCCTCCAAATTACAACCTGTTCATGAATTCTAGTTGTTTAGTTTGGCATCCAACACACACACACACACACACATCTGTGGAGTCTTGTAATCAAAATGTCTGGGGAAACCAGCATGTGTATTCCCATGCATCTGCATGATAGATGCTCACACTTTCCTCATGTTCCACTTCATTTAACCGCCAGGATGACTTATAGCCAATCACACACGTTGTTCCCTAAAAGATCAAGACGTTCTTTAATTCACAGCATCGCAGTCACTTTACATTAAGGCCACTTGTGACTTGACCATTAACTGAGGGTGGTGAAATCCCGTCCTGGCGTCCCGATTAGTGTTTTAATTTGGGGGCGATGCTGTGCGCGCTAAGCTTGACGTCACATTGATTCATTCTGATGAAACGTCTTGCAGGGGGAGGAGTGATGAAATATTAATGACGCGAAAGAGAAACATGTTCAATATGTAGAGGAAAGTGTAAATAATTGAAGATGGCCCTTTGACGAATCATGCCACGCCGAGCAATTCCCTGTGCAGACGTACTTGTTCAGTGAATGACGGTGTTCAGGATGAATTCACTCCCCACGCTGGGGAGGATACTTCTTGTTGTGGATAAGAAGAAAGTTGAGAGGTGTTACTTTCTGAGATTTTTCTCAACTGCCATGATGGAAATTATCCGTCCTCCTCTCTTCTCTCCACATCCCTCCCACATCTATCACACAAATCCAGATGATGAAGAGGAGCAAATTGGTTAAATGCTGCCGCTAACTTCACCGGAGCTTTTAATAATGAGTTCAGGTGGAGCTGACCTTGATTAGATGAAGCTCGCTGCATTTTATTGGAGCCAGTTGCGGGGGAAGCTGGTGGCTGATGAGATGTAAGAGTTAATTCCTTTTTCTGGGATTCACCCGCTCCAGAGGAGGCTGCCACCTGGAACTTAACTGCTCCTTATTCTCCAAGATGTTTGACGGGAGCCGGTGGACCTGGGATTTCTTTTGTATTCATTATGGGAATTCGAAAAGAGCGTTGAGTTGTCCCACCAGGATATTTTCACGTACACGGGTGCTCTTATGTCAGGGGATGAAAATCATCGTCATACAAAGACAATCAGTTTCATCTCACCTGATTTTTTTGTACGAGACTGTATCGAGTCAGTTTGCAGCTAATCCATAAATAATAATATTAGATTTGATGTAACACAACAGGGAACATGCAGCAGAAGAAGCACATATTGATTTGTGGGTTATTAAATAAGAGGGTTTTCCAAAGAGGCAATAATCTACACCCCCCCCTTCTCCCACAGCTCACCTTTCCCTCTCTCTCCCTTATTAAATCCATCAACCGGCCTACAGCAGAGAACCATTAACCCCAAGTAAGCAAATAAATATCAGACTGTTATGAGTCCAGCTGTGGCCAACAGCTGCTGTTGCAGTTTGTTTCTGTGTCATTAAGAAGAGAAAAGTTTGGGACGTGACAAACGGCCGAACTGTGGAAACTTGGACATCCCTGTCTCCCAGTTTATGTGCGAATAGATTGCAACGGGAAATGCACGTGCGTTTGCAAGACACATTTTCAATCAACATAATGAGAAGGATGCTGCGGCACAGTAGTGACCAGGTTAGGGAAAGATTGTGCTCACGTTAAGAGAAAAACCTTCAGATGCTTCTTTTCTTCTATTATGTGACCAAAGCCATAATAATGTTTCCCATCAGGCCTCGACTCAAGGAACCCCCCCCCCCCCAACCACCTGCCTGTTTAACATAACAACTGTCTGCATAGGTAAAGACCCACAGAGGAACATGAAACCTCCCACAGTCGGAACTGAAGCCTCTAGAAGGAGAACAAACGCAAACAAGTCGAGTTGTATGAATGAGACGAGCTGACCTTGAGACAGGCGGCGAGAGAGAGAGAGAGAGAGAGAGAGAGGATGAGACGGAAGAGGAGGACTCCATCATTTAGCTCAGTGAAAAATAAATCGTATTGGACTAGAACTGGTGCTGCCCTGAATTGTTGGGTTCTGATAGTTCAGTGCACAGTCGGGTTAAATAATCTCTGTTGAAGCATTTTATCTATGCTAATAGCTTTGTTTACTAACAGGTGCTGGCAGCACAATGAGCGGCGGCGGCGGCGGCGGCGGTGGGGGGGGGTGTTCCTCTCCAGTCCGCTGCGTCACCGGTGTATATCATTATACTAAGGTCAAAGTTTTTTCCTCGGCTTGTTTGACCTGAAGCTGTCTACAAATATAATATATGTTAATAAATCTGCCTTTCAGAGACTCGTTAGACGCCCGAAAGTTAATGAAGGAATAAATAAGAGGAGTAAATCTCATTCAAACAATATCACATTCACTTCGTTTGTTTTAGTCTTTTTCAATCAATGGACGTCTGGTAAATTATGGACCTCATTTATTTGGAGCTTTTAAGACTCAACAACCACTCAGAGAGTTTTACAGCACGAGTCACTGATTCAATGCTTCTATATGCAGCGCTGTCACTCATCGTTCAGACACTGTCAGTCCGTGAATGAGGAAGGATGTCAGGGGCAGCGTCGAGAACAGTGACACGCCCGACAACAATTTGATAAGATAAGATAAGATGAGAGAAGAGAACAGAAGATAAGATAAGATAAGATAAGTAAGATAAGATAAGATGAGATGAGAGAAGAGAAGAGAACAGAACAGAAGATAAGATAAGATAAGAGAACAGAAGATAAGATAAGATAAGATGAGAGAAGAGAAGTTAAGATAAGATAAGATAAGATAAGATAAGTTGAGATAAGATAAGATAAGATGAGAGAAGAGAAGTTAAGATAAGATAAGATAAGATAAGTTGAGATAAGATAAGATAAGATGAGAGAAGAGAACAGAAGATAAGATAAGATAAGATAAAAGAACAGAAGATAAGATAAGATAAGATGAGATGAGATAAGATAAGATAAGATGAGATAAGATAAGATAGGAAAAACGAAAATAGACACTCATGAGGTAATAAATAAATAAAAAATACAATAAAACACAACATTAACCATATATACAGTGTAACAGCATTGCACATTTAAAACTGAAATTAATTTTGGCAAATGGATTAAAGGAACCAGGGATCGAACCACCAAACACCACCTACCCGCTCTACCTCCTGAGCCACAGCTGCAGCAGGTGAGGAACTGGGTCAAAACTAATTAATTTACTCAAGTTTACTCAATGATTACATGTGCCTTCACATACATGTACATTAGGACTGAAAGATAAATCTGAATTACCCAATTGTCTATAACACACAGTAAAGTAACCCCCCCCCCCCCCCCCCCACACACACACACACCTGCATTATTAAAACAGTGCTAATGCATCACTAATAATAATCTACTACTCTACATCCCATCATCATTACAGAGTTCTAATTGACTATGGAATGCACTGAAGAGCAAACTAATCTAATAACTCTGACCATCGATTCAGACATCAGCACCAGTTAAAGTTTCCTCCCTCGTGGTTAGTTATGGATGACGACTGTTCATATGCCGGGGGGCGTGTCGGCACGTGAGCCTCCCCACCGCTCCCGTGCGCCACATTGATCCCGGTGTGATTGTATCCTGGTCTTTCGCCACTCAGCAGTTTAGCTGTGAGCCCTGTGAGCGAGCCGCCCTGCGTTCGGGGCGTGGGTTCTGATTATCCCGAGCTCGCTGCATTTTTGCCGGGGTTTATTTTTAGCTTCAAAGAGCGATGCCAGCTTCTCCGTGAGAGGATGCATGGAGCTGGCTGTTCTGGTGGAGGCCTCGGAGCTGACAGAGCTGGAGGAGACGACACAGGAAAGCGCAGAGGAGACGGTGGAGATGGCGAAGACAGTTTTTATTTTGGACACATTACAGTTGTGGACGGTTTAGCATGTTAAGCTCAGTTATAAAAATCTTCCTCCAGTGTTGGATCTGTTTATTTTGGGAATGCTGCCACTGCGCTGGATCTTATTATGCAAAGCAGCAGCAATCGGAGGACTCAACAATGGGAGTCTAAAGATGGAGGAGGCTATTTTCCAAGAAATCAGAGCTGTTCAACCGCACATCACATATTATATTACCTCACAGGAGGTTTCCTGAGGGAAATAAGAAGCTGTCGAGAAGGTCATTGTCACCTTGATGGGAAACACAACACACACACACACACACACATACACAGACACACACACACACACACACAGACAGACACACACACACAGTTGCGGAGTGCTAAGCTTGGTGTCATATGCTAGACGTTGGTCCTCTCAGCTCTGTCCTTGGGGCAGATGGTTACATAATTTGTCTTTTGGAGCCTGATATGGAGCATGTGTTTGTTTGTGTGTGTGTGTGTGTGTGTCGGTGTGTGTGTGTGTGTGTGTGTGTGTGTGTGTGTGTGTGTGTGTGTGTCGGTGTGTGTGTGTGTGTGTGTGTGTGTGTGTGTGTGGGCAATCAGTCGACAGTAGTTTCTCAGTATTGACGTCACACTTTATCATATCCCCTGTTTCGTTTTCCCTTCCATCCCAAGTCGAAATATTCACGATTGAGTAATTTGTCAGCAGTTATTAGTATTTGAACAGTTCATCATGCGAGCTTGTGGAAACCACATCGATAAATGATTGTGAAAAACTCCCGGTCGACTCTTCTTCTCGTTATTTTGTCTGAAAATCTGTGGAATTTAAAGATATTTGGCTTAAAACAGAGAAATGCTGCGGATCCTCACGTCGGAGCAGCAATTATTTGACGTTGTCCTTTGATAAATGTCTCGAGTGTTTGTCAAATCATTGATGATTAGTTTTTTTGTCAATCCGTCAATGTTCATCACTCCCAACTTGTTCTTTCTTGCTCCGTCTCTTGTTTCTTTCTTTTCTCTTCTAACCTCTGGACGCGGCTGACAGCTGTCTCCCAGAGACTTTCTGTGACAAGTGTGGTGAACTGGTGGGTTGTCTGTCTGCATGTGTGTTTCTGAAAGAGACACAGATCCACTTATGACAGGTGGACTCTCTGCCTCTGCTTTCTCTTTCTTTCTGTCTCTCTCTCCAGGGTGTGTGACTCAGCATTTGGGAGTCAAAAGAAAATCGTATTGCACAACCGTTCCATAAGCAATGCAGGAGAGCGGGGAGATGTGATGGGATTGTGGGGTTTAGGCGAAGAGCAAAAGGCAAGGAAGGAATGAATGAGACAAAAATGGAGGAGAGGCGAAGTGCAGGCTGAAAAATGCGGGAGTTAGAAATGCATTGTGGGTGCAGAAGGTGATTTCGCTGGAGGAAACCTTTCCACCAGGCAAGATGAAGGCAGACGGAAACCAGCCTCTCATCCATCTAGCAACAGTGAGCTCTCCCTTCAGTCTCCCTCCATCTTCTCCTCTCTGCCCACTCAGTTCATTTACATTTACATTACATCCAGCTGGAGTTGATTTGGTAGCGAGTGATGGATGGCGAGGTTCTGATGCTGTTTATAGAAATGGGCTCAGGGGGTTAGCAGTGTCAGCTGTTTGCAAGGTGGCGAGCACAGTCTGACACAATATGGGAAGCTCGTTAGCAGCTAAATCGCTAGCTGAAGCTGTGGCAACATCTATTTATGGGATGTGAGGGTGTAACGGCGGCAGGTCGTCCCTGTAACTCGCTGGTTAGCAAACAATCGTCTGACAATGGAACACACTAGTTTAGATGCTGAGGACTTTTCTTCAAGTTCTATTTGACCTAATTATTTTTACAGATTGAAGATTTGTGTCCATCGTTACAATGATATAGAAATGATGGTGCTGCAGGTTCAACAGCGCTCGCTCCGCACAGACCCGGTGTGTGGATGGCCGACACGACAGATCCAGATTAAAATCACAGGGTACATCTGTGACACACAAAAAAAACTATCTTTTAGAAACTAATGCTGTCATATCAGAGATTGTGTTTGTAAAACCAGATGGCCAAGCTCTGAAAACAGAATCACTGCCCTGACTCCGAACGCAACATCCCCTCACGACACAGATTCTGAAGTGACGTAATCTGTTATTATCTTTATTTGTGGGTTTCTTAGCTGCGGTCGGTTTGATGACCATTTGTTCTTTTTAACGAGAGGGTCGGCGCAGAGAGCTTTCTGTTTGCTCACCAACAGATCTGCAGCCAAAACAAACACGAGGCTGCTGGTGAACCCGGCGGCGCCATGGCCTTTGTGGCTCCTCACACACTCCTGGTTGGATATCGCTGTCCAGGTGAAACAAGCAGAGGCCCTGCAGTGTGTGTGTCCTGAGAAAGAGCAGGAATGTGTTAATAAAAAGAAAACTGTGGGAACATCATTGCATATGATGTATATGTCCCAGCATGCACTGGGTGAGATGGCTCAGCAGGTTATCACAGGGCACATAGAAGAACACTTTCACAGCCAGATCCACGCTTTGGGCAATTTAGAGTTTCCAACTCATGCATGTCGTCGGACTGCAGGAGGTGTGAGAGACAACCAGGGCGCCCGCAGGAAATGAGCGAACGTGCAACTCGTCCGGTCGCCCTCCAGCTGACGTATGAGCGCCTGATAGTAAATGAAACGGTTAATGACTTCTGTGCGATGCCTGAAGTGATGCATTGCTCCACTGGACAGTGTCATCAGCAACTCATTATCATTGTTGTTGTTGTTTATTTATATTCACGAGATTCTGATCTAAATATAAATATATTCAGCTGTGTGCACATTTAGTTCCTCCTCTGATGAACATGTCAGAGTCATTAGCTCTCAACACCACATCCGCCACTTGTCACCAGCGACTTATGTCCGACGCCAAGTACACACTAACACACACACACACAGACACACACGTACACACACAGACGGCTGGGGCATCACTCTTCCAGCTCCGCACTCTGGAAAGCGCCACGGAGGAAGATGGACAGGCAGGAGCTGTCAGCGAGGACGCGGAGACACAGAGTCGCTCTCTCACTTAAAATAATGATCCACATGTGGAGCGTCAGCTCGGCTTCAATTAGATGTGAAGATAATTATCTGAGCACGAGTCACTCATCCTCATCGGGTTGTGGATTACTGGAGAGGATGTGGAGTGAAGACGCTGATGAGTTTAGTTAGCGCCGAGTTAACACGAAACCATTCGCTCTTATGTGGAGCTGCACTGGTCCCCACAACCTGCAAGAACATTTTCAGCTTTCAAGAGATCGACTGTGGGTGGAGCACAAAGTCGACAAAGAATATTTTTCCTTTCTCCGAAACATATGAAAGGATTTCATGAATGAATTATGAGTCATTTTACTTAAATAAAACATTCACATCATCACAATTCACCTCAGTACTTCAGATTGTATCCAAACTCTCTGTCTTTGCTCAACGATCGGTGTCCTCTGTCTCTCTCTCGGTGAGGTGGTTCAGAAGGTTCAGCTGAACCGTGAACGACCAACGTGAGCGACGGCAGCGTCTTGTGTCCGTCTCGTCCACAGTAATTGTCCCATTAGCATTCATTTGGCACATGTGTACGCTCCCCTATATATTATATATCATCTGTTTGAAAGTACGCTGAGCGAACCCGGCTTTTCAATTCTACAACAAGCCGTAACATTAATAATAAATACCTGGCGTCTCTCCGCTGTGACACAATAGGCCTGGAAGGCTACAGTGGGTCCGTGGACTGTGAGAGCGGCTGCACACTCAGGATGTTCTGTGTGGTTATGCTTGAGTAGAGAACACTCGTATGTAGAAATGTTCATCACGTATGCTGACACACTGCCATTAAAGGGATAGTAGTGTTTTCAGGGGGGGACCTGACATCGGAGCGTTGACCTGTGGCCCACGCAGCGGGATTATTTCACTTTGTGGCGGAGGTGTTCGTGTGAGTGCGAGGGACATCTATCCGGATGAGTGTGGTTTTACAGAGTACCGCGTTCTTTTAATTAATCACGTGGACTTCCTCAGCTTGCACGTGATATGAGATATGAAATTAATGTTTTCCAATGCGACGCGACGCATTTCACATTCGTCACGTCGGACACGTGTGTTTTTATTGTTCTCTGTGACGGTGTTTGTCCCTAAAATCTTTGTCCATGTGTCTTTTTGCAAGTGGCGTCAAAAAGAGGAGAGGAAATGCATAACAATGTTGAAATCGTGAAAAAAAAAAGGATTAATGATTGACTCTTCTAAACATCTGTTTGGTGGCATGTCATCTCTGTGTTCTGTCGTCATAGCGGCCGATAGAAACACTGATCTTTTCATTTTGTAATTTTTTCTTTGTGATCTGTTGTCGTGACGTTTGTGAATGTGTGTGTGTGTGTGTGTGTGTATTTGAGGGATCGCGTGTCGTGTGTGTGTGTGTCGCAGCATCATCATATCTCCTCTCAAATAAGCCGAGCGTGGATGTCACATGAAACATCATCCGGTCGGAGTGTGAGATCCATCAGGCTGGCTCCAGTATTGTTGTCTCACGGGTCGACCACCGGCTCACTCACACAGACGTCACACTGCACAGAGACGCCATTAACCTCCTGCACAGGGCTTCAGTGGGATTAATGCAACTTCACTGATGACCCTGTTCTCTCTCCGCCTCTTACCATCCCTCTCTCTCTCTCTCTCTCCCTCTTGCCCCTCCCCCCTCTCGGTCTAAGTACCAACAAACCTCACCATTAAGCCTCCCCCTCAGTCCTTTAATCACAAGTTAAGTTGCGACATGTTACAGATGTTTGCTCTCCGTCACGGGAGGCTTTCAGCGGCCTCGTCGGCCTGCCCGCATCCTTCTCCCCCGTCTTTTGTGTGCTTACCTTTTTCAGTATTAACCTAAAACAACTCAACTTTGTGAAAATAAACACTTAAGAAATATATAATTTTATTTATACTCAACATCATGTATTAACAGGTCGGATAACGATGGCTGAGCAGACCATGTGTGAGGGCTAAAGGTTTCAATATACATATAAAGAGATTCAACTGTATATTTAATTCAAATTGTACCCGTAATTTGAAATTCAGGTGAAATTCTATAATTTCCACTGAGACGTCTCAGGTAAAGTTTAATCCTGGTTACTGTTGCTGTTTCCTCACAGCTCTGCATGTGATTTGAAGCAGCAGGTTCATTGGCGTGAGTTAAACTAAGAATCACATAAACATGATTGTTAATGACACAGATAATGGTTGTAATTGCCTTCATTCCTGACGCACGTGGGCAAACTGGAACGCAGCAGTGCAGCTATTATAGCGACGTGGAGGAATATTCACATGTTGTGTGTTCGTCACGTCTACTCTCAGCTAACGTTGAAATATGAAACTCAGAAGACCGTTAAGAATCGATTAGAAACAAACGCACAACCTTTTCTGTAAACGTCTGTTTTCTACCGCGTGAGCTCAGGTCGTTAAAAAGCGATCGATACTATCAGTTCATTAATTAATCTATTTATTCATGTTGATGTATGTTGCGTCACTTCTCCCCCTTTCATACGAATGTTTAACTTGGACTGCAACATTTATTTCAATGACTGATGTCACCTCTCAAGAGCTTGTTGCAACAATGAAATATATACGTGTATAAAAAATAAGCAATTATATAATAAATCATAAAAAGAAGTGTTCATCTTCCCTTCGTCTTCCCTTCGTCTTCTCTTCGTCTTCTCTTCGTCTTTCCCTTCGTCTTCTCTTCGTCTTCTCTTCGTCTTTCCCTTTGTCGTTCGGTTCGTCTTCCCTTCGTCTTCCCTTCGTCTTCCCTTCGTCTTCCCTTCGTCTTCCCTTCCCTCCATCTCGCCGTCAGTGCTGCCTTCATTGCCTCCTCCTCTGCTCTGCCGTTAGAAATCAGGGCAAATGCCATCTTGTTTCTGGAACTTTCTCTCACACTCATTAGGGTGCCAGATTCCCTCCGGCAACCAACATCCAAACACACATTAACCTTTATAGTGATGCATTTTTTCTCCCCCCCCCCCCCCCCCAATCACTCCTCCACATCCTATTTGGCACCAGATCGAATGATTTGGAGGATTTTTGGGCAGCAGCTGCGATGATGTATGGGCTGCATACGAGGCCTCATCCAGCTGTGACAGTTATTGCTCCTTTGCGACAAAGCCGGGAAGAGGAATGAGCTGCGTTCAAACCTTTGTGACTCTGCATTAATAAACAATGAGGTGACTGTGACTCTGATGCATGTGGAGGGTTTTCAGTGTAATGCTTTGAAAAGCCTTTGAAAAAGAGAGACGTCCCTTTGCCGCTGTTTTAAAGCTCCAGTCTGATCACAATTCTTCGAGCCGTGGTGAAGGCACGATCCCTCTGACATTCAGGAAAGGAAGATCAGTGATGGATAGAAATGGGAATGAAGTATAATGTTAACCGGCTTCGTGACACTGCTGTCGTTTTGCAAACTACTTTCTTTCAAACTTTCTACAACAACTAACTAAAAGCTGCTTTCAGGTTTGCCATCGTTTCCTGGGCCAGTCATAATAAGAGCTAAGCTCCACCCCTGCAGTTTATTCTGACCGTGTTTTATCGAGGTTGTGATTAAACGAGAACAATTAACAACCTCAAATCCCTTCGAGGTGTGTCTGAAGCCACTTAGACTGTCCCCGTCTAAAATACTACAGTACGTATACAACCTGTTTACTGGAGTAAATTGTCAACCTGCCTGAAGGGATTAGTCTTTAATTACAAGCGCAGGTTGCATGTTTGCCGGCTGACTCTCGAGTGAGGAGCGAGTTTACCTCACAGGTGATTTCGCTTCAGCGTATCTCGCTAATGCGCGGCTGCGTGTCGCTATCACCACGAGCAGCTCTGTTTCTGCATGTGCTGTCGTGGCCGGGTGTTTATATTACACTGTGATACTTCAGCACTGAGTCCTTACTTATTTACCTTTAGTGTCTGACTCTATCTCACTCTCACACCTTGAGACGCAGGATTGCTGTCATTTTTTTTACGCCCTTTACTTAAGCTGCTTTCAGACGCGTGCAGAACTCTGGAGATTCTCCGCATCTTCTCCAGAGGAACGCAAATGTCCGAAGCGAGAGACTCCGCATTATCTGCAGACTCTCTGCGGCTGAGGTTTTCAGTCCAGACAGCAACATTGGCTTATTAACGGATATCTCTGTTAAATAATGATTGAATGGTCACAGCTGTACATTTAATTCTCAACCTTGGAAACAGCCGTCGACAAACAATCTTACTGTTAAATCAGCCGCTCAGGGGCTTTCTATCAAATCACATGATCTTCATCTCGAGAGGTTTTTTTTCCCCCGTGTTGTCGTTGAAAGGTAAATGTGTCAGAGCCGTTTAAATACTTTAAATATTTGACCTTCGGAGCCTAAAAGCTCGTTTTGGAACAAATATTACGATACAGTCGCCCTCATGGTTTCGGTGATGTAAACGCTGATGTCGCCCTCGAGTCAGTGACTTAGCTTCAGTTTTCATGTCGGCTCTGATTTTATGGACTTAAATTACATTTGAGCAAATCATGTCATGATGGAGTCACGGTGCATTAGCTCCTCAGTTCCTGATTGATCTGTAACCAGAGATGTGCAGACAACAATCAACTGGATTATGTTCGAGCACTGATCACAATCTAAATTTGATGATACTGACTGTATATATATATATATATAAATAAATATAATATATATATACTTCTCGTTCTTTATATTCTACCATATGCTCTCTTCCTCCCCCCTCCTCCCCCTCCTCCTCCTCTTCTCTCTGTCTCCTCCATCGACAACACCCCACATCCCATATTCATTTTTCTCTTTGCTTGCAGCCGGAGGAGTTGAAGCTGTCACACCTGGCTCTAATGACATAAAATCCCCTAGACTTGCTCTCTTGCTCCCCCCCCTCTCTCCCTCCTCTCATCTCTCCGTTCTCGTCTGTTCTCTCCGCCGTCTGCTCGCTCTGACCCCCCACCTGGGCGTGGCATGGCTTCTGCCTCCATCCCATACTTATTGGTGAGTGTTTCAGTGGAGTGGCAGTGTGAGCACCAGGGGTCCGAGGAGTGATGGATGGTCGTTCCTGCGGCCCTCTCCTTTCCATCCCCCGATCGCTCTCCTCTCATTGCCTTCCCGGGGCTCGGCTCTGCTGGTAATGGCTTGAAACATGATATGACTCTAACCCGGTGTTTGCCGAGGGAGAGGGAAGGAGTCCCCTAGCCAGACAGAGTGAGGCCTCAATCTGACAGGCTAAATCGGAGAGGGCTTCTGCAGTGAGCAGCGTGCTGATTTACAGTGTGGGGGGGGGGGGGGGGGTGAACAGACAATCAGTCTTTAAAACGGATGTCACGAGGGAGGGAATGAATACAACATATAAGAAATATGCACCGTCACTCCCCCCCCCCCCCTCTTTATTTATTTATTTCAGGGTTTTTTTTTAAATGCAGCGATCTTCACTGCATATGGAGAAAAACATCATTCACAGGATTACGAGCTGCTTCTGCACCGCCTCAACAGAGCAACTCTAAATATCGGTGCGTCATGAAACAGGAGCTGCAGCATCCAGATGCTTTCTTTAAAGCAACATCAGCCTTTAAACCGGCCACCACTGATAAACATCCAGAACATCTGGATGTGAGCCGTGAGTGAATCTGTTCAAACCACGGACGACATTTTCAAAGTAATCTGCATTTATTAAATGTTTTATTCCACAAATCATCCGTTGTTTAAATGTTGATAATGTTTTATATAAGCATCTTATTTTTGTTTCTCTCTGTGTGCGTGGTCTATGGTCCGTGCTTGTTTTCTCTTACCGCTCGTCCAAGTCATAGTTTGGAGGTAAAAAAAAGAACATCTCCTGCTGCTGCACACACAGACCCGTGTACGATCCCATGTCCCTGGAGGTGGACATTGAGACTTGCATGAAAAAACGAAATGACAAGCAGAAAAATGAGGCAAGCATGAACGTGTCAGCGTGAAAGTAGCCTGAAGGGACAGTGGGCCGCAGTCTGGAGGGATGGAGGTCACATTCAGAAGCGTGCACGTTCTGAGTCGCACAGTTATACTTAGAAGCTTCGTGGCCTCAAAAAGAGAAAAGGAGGATTTGAATAGTGGTAACATTCGTGGTGCAGCTTCTTCAGCCTGTGTGATGGGATTAGATAAACATCTCCCTGTCTAATTAAAAATCTGAAGAAGACTATTACATCGTTGTGAGTTTGTGTTTGTCGACCGGGTGTCTGGTCCAGTCGAGTGTTAGAAGGTTTCATCTGGAAAGACAGAAATATCAATTTTCTCCATGAATTATTCTGCTCTTTTCAAATTGCTGTCCCGAGAGCTGCCGGAATTATCATGAAATTGTAAATTTGATCAAATCACTTGGAAGGAGAGTGACGAGGGAACACGGACATGACATGAATACACGTTGAAGAGGAGTCAGTGGGGTTCGTAACATTTCACACACTGATGCTGTTTTTGAACTATTGACATGAGACATTTCGGTCATTTCAGTTTTGCAAAGTGTTTTCCTGACGTGTTCAGGCTCATTAAACAAACTGCAAGTGTGATAATAAACTGCACGAGTCATTTAACAAGCAGAACGACAGGTTTCACTCAGGTTCCAGATTTGGGCCGCAGGTTCAACCGTGGAAAACAAAACTGTGGGCTTCTGGAAATTGTCATTTTATTTTGTTCCTTTTTCGTTTGTTATGTCACATTTGCATCTGTCGCGTGTTTGGAAGCTTCACCAACACTAACTCGTTGTTAATCCTGCAGAAGATCGTCTGCTGTGTTCTTACGTTTGCTCCTTCAGAGAAAGTCCGCAGAGGGTTCCGGAGACGCTCACTCGGATATTTGAGTTCAGTGCAGGTCTGAAAGCTGCATAACGATCAAACTTTTACTTTTTGCTTGTTTTTGTCGCTCTTTCAGCGGCATGTCGTCAGACCTGTTGCTCTGTCATTTAAATTTAAAACATCCCACAGCATGAAGCAGCAACACTCCAGGCGACCTATTACAAGAAGGACTGATCCTTCAAACCTCTTATAATTAAACTAAGCTTTCTCCGGGTTCCTCGGCTCTGCTACATGTTGTTCCCTCCTTGTTATCTGTCCCCTCGCTCTGTCAGGTTACAGGAGCTCAACAGCACTTTGCTGCCGGCCGTAACACCAAAGGAATAGATAAATGAGTGAGAGGTTTGTTATGGAGGGCAAGAAGAGCTGCAGACGAGTGGAGCTGAAGGGGGCTCAGCTGGAGAGAGTCTGTCGGAACAATAGGAAGCTGCCAAAAAGAAGTAAATTGGCGACTGAACAGCCTCAAACAAACACGGTGACGTCCCCCTCGCTCGGAGGGTGACGCTGTATGTGTGCGGTTTTGCTTTCCTGCTGATGTTGTTGTGTAATTGACTGAGTGTGCGCTTATTGTTGTGCGATGCCATGACTGCATATGTGAGTGAGTGTGCGTACGCGGAGTGGAGGGGCTGTCGTTTGTATTAATTATAGTCGACGCATTTCTAAACAACCGTTACAATTCAATCTGTTGTTGCTCCAACAATTTTAATGAAACAGCTCAATTTTATTATTTTCATTTACACACGGAAGTTTTGATTCTCACGCAGCGTCGACAGTTGTTGACAAATGTCAAACACAAAATGCTTCTGGTGATGATAAACCGATTTTTTACACTTTCAGATTTTATTTTTTCAAATGGAAATAACTGTCCATCTGTCCTTGAATTATATATTTCTACCCATGCCAGGCTGGGAACTCATATTCCATCCTCATCATGCATTGTGCCGATCCTCTCTGCAGCCTCTGTATCGATTCCTAAAGCAGTTTCTGAGGCCTTGCACTCATTACTTGAATTATACATGACTTATATAACTGTATCATCTCAGTCCGACTCCACTCACACTGTAAGCTGTATCTCCTGCACCTCTCCGGCCACTAATCCACACGAGCGGACCATCAATGGCTGATGTCGGATCCTGCGCTGATCCGATCCATCTTACCTGATCGCAGGCATCTGTTTCCAGCATATTGCAGTGATACGAGAGGACGATCAGTCGTGCTTCATAAAGCTCCACACACGTGCTAATGCCTGCACTCGGAATGCACAGATATTAGGATGAATTAAAAAAAAAAATAGTTTGCATTGGCTTTACAGTGATGCATGTGCAGCTGATGATGCAAAGACACACACACACACACACACACACACCATGGGGGCTTGCCCGGTGTCATCTGAATCAGCACTAAGAGGCTTAACATGAGCGGCCACTTGATTCAGTGGAGCCGGATCTCATCACACTGAACGGAGGTCCCCACGAGAGCACATCTGTTCACCCTCTTGTTCCTCCCTTCCCCCCACACATCTGCACCGCACTCCTTCGGGGGGCAAACACAAACACACACACACACACATAAACACACACACACACACTTGCATGTTCCCTTGGCGAACCATACGCAAGAGGGAAGAGAAAAACCTACAGTGGAGAGAATCACATGGGAGCAGATGTGACTCTGTGGTTTGACATTGGCGATGGTTGATTGACAGCTGACAAATGAAACTCTGCTCCAAAGCTTTTGCATCACTGGTCTTTAACATTTGGAAAATCTCTCACAGCGTCTTTCACGTGGTTCAGCACCAGCCAGATCATCTCAGCGTCCCTGGGTTTGATCTACGAGCTGTTAGAGTCTCGGCGACAGTGTCTCAGTGTTTTCACATCTGCACCAGCTGCTGAAATATTCAAATCCTACAGTGAGGCGTCGATGCTCCGGGTTAATAAGGACCACTCCTCTCTGCAGGTAAACCAGAGAAGTGGAACTTGATCTTGTGCACATATTTGATTATTTTCCTCTGTCGTATATTGGGGTTGCGATGATGTGAAGATGATGAAGGAATCTCCGATGACACCGTCTTGATTGTATATAAAAGTTTAATACAAAAAGTTCAGCATCAATACAAGCAAAGCAATCTGCCTGGAGAGAGATTCGGGGCCAATGTGAATCTTCTCTGCTGCCTGGAGAGAGATTCGGAGCCAATATGAATCTCTTCTGCTGAGGCAACTTCAACTCCTCGTTTATATAGGAGTGTTGTTTTCATAATCCTAAAGTAAACACATCTGGTTTCTTATCCAGCTCTTCACGGTTATACAGTGACAGGAAGGGAGACGACACTAGCCCAAATTTAGTGTTGCACTTAGAGCTGTGACCTATCACCCTACCATTTGTTCAGGCTTTCTCCAAATTCCTCAAGACCTGTGGACCTCAAACCTAAAGATAAATTTCTTTTATGGGGAAGACTACACATAGCATTTCAGACACCACATATTTCCCCCCTTCGAGACTGCGCAGAGTCTCGAAAAACAAAAATAATAACATATATGTTTAAATTTGTGATTTAGCAACATTAAGTAACTTTATGGAGTGCGAGAGTGAAAAACCTGTCAGGCAGCTATCTTTCCTGAAACATCCCTCAATCAATCTAGACAGGAAAATTCTCTCACGGCCCCTCTGCCTTGGGCGGCCACACGTAGTACTCCAGACCAATCAAAAAAATGAAGAATTTAATAATCTGTATATGAATATTACTGAAACAAATACATATGGAAACCTCAGAAAAATAAAATCAAAAAATGTCCAAATTCAGGCTGGTCGACCCATCGCACCTTCCAATGGACCTGTCCTTGCCTAGCCCCAATATCCCTAAACATCAAACCAATCAAAAAAATCTGAGGTCCCAATATATTCACCCAGTAACAACATCATTCTTCAAAAATTATCGTAAAAGAAAATGTTATAAAGGTAAATATTGCTCATACAATAATAAAAGAACTAAAAGCTAAGTCAAACATTTATAGTTCACTAAGATTATCATAAGCATTATCAAAGATTACAACAAAAAAATATATAAGAAAAGACAAGAATATATCACACTGCAGCTCCTTCGCAGCGTCGACTCTCAGTGTAGTGTCGATGGTGTGGTGACTTCTACACATGTTATCACAGTGTCCTTGCTCAGAGTCCTTCAGTCCATTCTTATTGTCCATGTTTGAGTGTCTTAATCCCTTCAGCATATCCCCCAATATTGTTCTAGGAGGAAAGAAAAGAAAACACCAAACAGTATCTTTTGCAGAAACAATCAAATGCATAGAAATGTATAATTCATGACATCACATTATTTCCAATTATGAGTCACTATTTCCATTTCCCCCCCTTTTATAATAACATTCTATATATATAAAAAATACCAAAAACACAGGGCGGATGATAGACCGCACCGAGACGTTGTTTAATTCCTAGTTTTTGCAGTATTAGTTTTATCGTCTTATCCACGAACTCTTTGCCATTGTCTGAGGAAATTCGATCTGGAAGTCCCCATCTACTGATGACTTCTCTACACAAAAATTTCGCTACAGACTGAGCATCCTTCCGCTTGGTTGGACAAGCTTCAGGCCATCGTGAAAATCTGTCCACAACAACCAGCATGTATCTTTTTCCTTCAACTGGTTTTATCATGTCAACATAGTCCACTACTAACTCACGCATTGGACCTCTCGGAGTTGGAATGTAACCAGGAGGTACTGGTACACCCCTCCGAATATTATTTTTCAAACAGATGGTACATCTGCCTATAACATAGTCAATTTGTTCAAGCAAGTATGGTGCCCAAAAACCCTACTCCTTTGTGATCTTTCTCCTAACTTCCCCCCTTGCAACATGAGCTAACCCATGAGCTTCCTGAATCATCAGACCTAACAGGTCTGAAGGTGCTACTATCAGCCCCTCATGATTTCTCCAAAGTCCAGTAGAATCTCGGGTTGCACCTCGATCTAGCCAAAGCTGTTTATCAGCTGCAACAGCAGTTTCTTGCATTAAGATCACATCTCTGAGTGTAATTTTTTCTTCTAAGTCCACTTCATGAGTGACTAGAAAGATCTTTCCCAATTTATCTGCACATGTGACTGCCTTTGCAGCTTCGTCAGCCGCTTTATTTCCTTGTGTGACTTTTGATACATCGGTTTTATGTGCTGCACATTTAGCTATCGCTATCTCTTTAGGTTTCATCATGGCATGCAACAGTTTCATTATTTGATCGTGATGTTGTATTGGAGAACCATCTGTTTTCTTAAACCCTCGGTTCTTCCACACTGATCCAAACAAATGACACACATTATGTGCATACGCAGAATCTGTAAATATTGTCACCCGCTTACCTTCCGCCAACAAACATGCTTCAGTTAGCCCCACTAGTTCAGCAAGTTGCGCTGATGCAGGCTGTGGCACTACTTCAGCCTTCTCAACAACAAATCCCGTTCCTTGGGCTTTTACCACTGCATAGCCAGCACTCAATTTATCACCCACACGATAACAAGATCCATCAGTCCAATACTCAAGATCTGCCTCACGCAAAGGGAGGGCTTGCAAATCTGATCTAAGTCTAGAGTATTTTTCTGCTTCATGCAAACAGTCATGTGGTTCACCATCCTCTGGGGTTGGCAAACTCTCAGCTGGATTCACCGTGACACACCTGGCTAGGGTGACATCCTCCTGCTCTAAAAGCCTATGATAGTCTCTTAACCTAGACATAGTCAATGTGTATTTACCATAGTTCAAGAGATTTCTGAGACTATGTGTAAGAATTGTTACCGGATAACCCATTGTGACAGATGACGCCTTATCATACATTAAAGAAACTCCCACCATTGCTCTGTAGCACAGTGGTAGTCCCAGTTCAACTTCTGAATAAGCAGTGGAATAGTAAGAAATAGGTTGTGGACTTGTCCCCGTTCCTGTTGGTTGACAAAGAACTGCACACGCATATTTACCCCCAGAAGAAGTGGACACATACAACAAGAAGTTCTTAGTGTAATCTGGAAGTGCTAATGCTGGAGCCTCCTGTAATCTCTGTTTGATAGTCTCAAATGCCAAAAGGCCTTCCTGTGTCCAGGAAAGATTACCATGAAGTTGATTATTGCCAGTATCTTTAATCATAGCTCTCAACGGCCCCGTTAAACTAGCATAATCCTCTATCCATGCTGAGGAATAGCCAGCAATACCAAGAAATGTCATCATTTCTCTAACTGTTCTAGGCTTTGGAGCCTTTCGAATAGCTTCTAACTGACTATCAGAAATACTTCTATGTCCCTTTGTTATCGTCTGACCCAAATAAACCACTTTCTCCTGACAGTACTGCAGCTTCTTCTGAGAGGCCTTGTGCCCCTTCTCTGCCAGTATCTGTAGTAGTTTAATCGAATCCTTATGACATGTCTCTTTATCTGGTGAACAGATGATAATATCATCCACATATTGAACAACAGTGCTTTTTAGTTCCTGATTTATCCCTGCCAAATCATCTTTCAATACTTTATTGAAAATATGTGGACTATGTTTGAACCCTTGTGGCAATCTCTTATACTCATAAAATAGTCCCTTATATGTGAACCCAAATAGACCCTGGCTTTCTAAACTAAGTGGAACACTGAAAAAGGCACCACATAGATCTAATACTGTGAAATGTGTTGAATCTGGAGGAATTTGAGTTAGCAAAGTATGCGGATCCGGCACTTCTGCTGGAGAATCAGCTACTACTTCATTTACTGCTCTCAAATCATGTACCAGGCGATAAGAATCATCTGGCTTCTTCACAGGTAACAAAGACGTGTTACTTTGAGGATTCTGTGTTATCTTAAGAACATCTGCTTTCAGAAGTCCTTCAATTTGTGGTTCAATCCCTTGGATTGCCTCTTCTTTTAGTGGATACTGGTTCTTCCAAGGAGGTCTGACTCCTGGTCGGAGTTCAACTTTCGTCGGTTGGGCTGACTTCACAAGTCCAATATCAGTACTATGTCGTGACCATAAGCATTCTGGAACTTGTTGCAGCATTTCCTCTCTCATAGTGTCTAAGCTCTCCTTAACACTGTAGATTGACTCATGTGTCATCCGCACTATTTGTGGCTGTCCCTGTCCTTGAGCAGAGATCATAATCTTAATGAATCGTTGATCTTCACTTTTCCAGTCTCATTGGAGCTAGCATCTCCCAAGTCCTTTGTCCTCCAAGTTATATCACCTCTCTTTTCCGCTCTAGCCAGCATCCATCTGACTTCAGAGTCATATCCACCTATCAACTGCTCCGAGTCACTCTGATCATCATCACTTTCAGTTTCCATCTTTCTCATCCTCAAACCACCTTTAGCTTCCATACTTGTTTTTTTCCTCTTACTTTTTTTGAACCTTTGGTTTGCCTTATATGTAGACACAAGAACCTGCATTATTTTAATTACATCAGGGTTAAGAGTCCCCTGAACTGGCCATGGTTGGTCAATATCAGGCCAACGCTTATGCCATTTCTCTGATAACTTTACGATGCCTATGCCTTTAATTAAAGGGTTATTTTTCTGTACTATATCAACCGGAGTGAGTGCTTTTGAAGTTTTAATGTCCTTTTTAAACATTTTAATGGTGCCTTTATATCCCTTTATTGTATTTTAAACTAATTATTGAGACTAGGACAATTTAAAGCTAATTGGATCACTTTTTATTTTATTTGTTTCTTTTAATTTAATTTAATTCATTAATTAATTGATTTTTAATAAGCCATTATGTTATAACAATCAGTGAGAGAAAATGAAATTAATTTGTCAACTCTAAAGAAATCAAGCACTTATTGATATAATAGCAAGATCACCACAATAAGTCCACATAAAATGTCGACTCAGCACACAAACAATCTATCAAATTGTAAACACACTTTTCTCAATGTCTTGCAAACAAAGAAAAGTCAATCAGAATTAAAGCTCAAAAAATCTAGCGTTCCAACAAGGGACAAACTATCAGCAAATGTGCTCCCACTCACAGCCAGACAACCACCTAATTGTCATCAAACTAACACACATTCACCTCAAATCATCAAACAATCACAAAATTGAATTATCAATGAAGCTCAAATCAGAATGAACCATACACAGACAACAAATTCACTTTTGCAACTTTCAGCATTGAGTTTAAATCAAATCATCATACTCCATGAATTAATTAAATGCATCAACTGGTCAGTGCTTTGCCAAGCGTCTCTATTAAAAAAACTACAGCATGTGAGATGTCATATATAAGCAGACAGATGGATGTACTAATGCACTAAAGGTAAAAATGTACAAGTACAAAAGCTGATAGCTCAGATTAGTCCAAGTATAGACAATGGTAGTTTTCTGCTAAAAAGGAAACAACTCAGAGTCTCAAGTTGCTTACTGGATATCAGGCAATACTGAAATGTTTATCTAAGTCAATTTAGTGTAAGAGAAACACATGATGCAGGAGGAGTGGCAGGAGTTCATAAACAAACCATACAAAACCAGATGTTCTACCACTAAGTGTTTGTAAAAAGTCAAGCAAACACCAGAAGTGTCACACAAACATCAATCACAACCAACTCAGAGCTATAAAAGTAACACTTTAACGATCTCCCAACTCGCTCAATTTATCTTCTCACTTTACTGAGGTATTTCTCCAACACCCCCCTAATTGAGAAATATCTTTATAAAAGCCTTTAAGTCAAAGAAAACTAATATCTATCAATAATAATGACTATAAATGAGTGGACATACATATGTTTAAATGCAGATATAGGTTAAAGAGTTTGTGGATAAAACTGCACTGGCCTTAATCAGATTGGAATCAGGAGGCGCACACAGCAAGTATCGCTCCGTAGGACACACTGGTCAGCGTCTCTGCTTATCGTCTGTGTCTCTCTTCTCTCCTCTCCCTTACACACCATAGGTGGATAAGGGAAAAAACAGACAGAAACTTAATATCCCACTAAGTCCTTATAACAGCAAAATAACAATTCAATACAATTTACGCACATCTGCCAACACATTAGATCAGTTTTATCTATGACAGAAGTCATCCACTTTTCAAACATCAGCGCACAGTCACATACCAGACATCATCAATACAAAATTTTATTCACCCTAATAGCATTTCAAATTTTAATAGTATTTTATTATCCCCAAGCAGTGTTTCCCAATACTCTCTTGTTTTATCCATGCTTATGCACACAAAACATCCTTACTGATTTCTTTATTTCTCTTAATAGTTATAAACGTCCTTTTTGGGGCTCATGTTTAACCAATCATTATGTCCTCCTTTCAGAGGCTCATTAGGTTTATTAAAATATTTGAAGCGTCCCCAAAAAAGGCTCATGTAATTAATCAAATCATAAAGTCCCTTTATCATCAATAGGGCTCATGAATGTTCTTTAACAGATTAAAAACAAAATATCTTATATTATAAAATAGTAAGTCTCTTTATTACTCAACCACATGTATTTATTCAATTTAAACCAACACAGCAACACAAACCACTCAGATCAAGCGCTCTCAACTGATCTCACACACATACACACACAGAGCTCCAACAGCTGATCTTACGCACACACACAGAGAACTTCGGCAGCTGATTTTACACACACACACAGAGAACTTTGGCATCACTCCAAAGACACAGACAGCATCCAATCCTAAAGTTTCAAGTCGACTCATTCATACTTTTCCTATAGCATGCTTTCAGCCGCTCCTTCCTTATCCTTTTAAATCTAAATTTATGCTACCTTTTGAGGTGTAGTTATTCAATGAGAGGTTAATTCGAGCATCTGTTCGTCAACTATTGCTGAAAACTTACAATTGAATTTTATTTCTACATCTCCAGTTCCTTGAACTGACCTGAAATTCACTTAGTGACTTTCTAGGATTTAGGCCGATTTAGAATCGCCTCCCTGAGGGCTTGGTCAAATCCGCGGCTTTTTCTTTTAATTCTTACCTTTATTCCTATTTGCTTTACAAGCATTTACTCTTATTTCATCCTTTTACTTTATTCCTTTATCTTTATCCTTTTACCTTATTCCTTATCTTTATCCTTTTACCTTATCCCTTTTTACATCTTTTTACACATTACCAATTACTCCTGGGCCCAGGATTGTTACTTACTTTTTTTTTTAAACCAAATCCGACTATTCCTTAAAGTCTATTTTCACGCAGCGTCTAATCTACACATGTCTTACCGTTAAGAAGATGAGGGCCCTTTCTTCATTAATCTCGCATGGTGTTATTTAGCTCACCTTATCGTTACTAATCAGACTATTCTACACCTTTACTTTAACTCTGTACTATCTTCAGTACTTTACATTTTCTTTTACTCATATTCCTTATATTCCTTATATTCTCTATTGTACTCCCCCCTGTTGCGTTGTGCACTACGCAACAAAGTCAAATTTAGAACGGAGCTCCACTCAACAGCAACACATCATGACATGCCCACACAGATGAATCATTTACGGTGTGACCAAACAGCAGCACACAACAGCAGCAACGAACGTACCAGCGCCCAATAATGTGAGAAATGCTCACCCTTTTCTTTTGCCGGCTTGGTGCGGGAGTAGGTCAGCTGAAGTTGTCGGCGATGCCGCAGGACACAGCACGTCCGAAGTTCGTGACGCCAAGTCTTGTCGTATATTGGGGTTGCGATGATGTGAAGATGATGAAGGAATCTCCGATGACACCGTCTTGATTGTATATAAAAGTTTAATACAAAAAGTTCAGCATCAATACAAGCAAAGCAATCTGCCTGGAGAGAGATTCGGGGCCAATGTGAATCTTCTCTGCTGCCTGGAGAGAGATTCGGAGCCAATATGAATCTCTTCTGCTGAGGCAACTTCAACTCCTCGTTTATATAGGAGTGTTGTTTTCATAATCCTAAAGTAAACACATCTGGTTTCTTATCCAGCTCTTCACGGTTATACAGTGACAGGAAGGGAGACGACACTAGCCCAAATTTAGTGTTGCACTTAGAGCTGTGACCTATCACCCTACCATTTGTTCAGGCTTTCTCCAAATTCCTCAAGACCTGTGGACCTCAAACCTAAAGATAAATTTCTTTTATGGGGAAGACTACACATAGCATTTCAGACACCACACCTCTTTCTTACGTGCTGATTAATTTCACTCTTTACATTTCGCTGCCCCCTGTTCAACCTTCACAGCCCGAGTCTCCTCGGGGGTGTTGACCTCTTCAGGAGCAGCGAACGTGAGGCTGCAGCCGACCACACACACACACACACACACACACACACACACACACGAAGATAAGATGAAGTGATTGCACAGAGGGCAGCAGTGTGGCGAGTGTACAGTGAATAGACATCAGAGGAAAACACTACAGCAATGACCAGGATGAAGTGACCAGAGCACTTTGGTTTTTTCTGTCTCTCGTTCCCGTTTATTTTCCGATGTAAGTGGTCATCGATTGCCATCGTTTGGATCTTCCGCCACTTAAACCAAATGCAAATGATCTAAAAGGGTTAATGGAGGTTAATGAAAATTCTCTCTTTTCTTCCGGCTGTGAGATAAAAATCTTAATGTTCCTACATTCGTGTAATCGCTTTAACCGTTAATTCACCACCAGTGAAAGCATCATGCTAAGCATCATGGGACTAAACATTCAAATGAAATGAAATAAAGTCGGGATTAAAGGTCTTTTTTTTATATATTTGCGATTCCTTCATTTTTGCTGTGCTCATGTTTTTAGTCAGTTTTATTTTTGTAGCTTGGATTTTGAAAATAATTATAAAATACATATTTAAGACTACGTGATCTCAACTCACTGATTTCACCTCCTGTTGGTGTTTATCAGTCTGTGAGTCTCAACTCGAACCTTCTCTGGATGAAGCGATCACTTGCTGCCTCGGAGACGATTCCTGCTTCTCCCTGAGGCGGCACTTCGTCAATTCCTGTAGGTGGATGTGACTCTGCCGTCTTCGTTTGGGCAAATAGGGCAGATCTGCAGGGTCTCAATTAGCAGGGACAGAATGCTTTCACAGTCGGATTGGAAAAAGAAATGGGTGTATTTTTAGTCTCTTTTAATAAGTGGGTGCTGTATGTTCGTTAGTGTTCATCCTTTTCTCCTAATGCACAGCAGAGAAATGTGCTCTGTGAAATAATAACGATACTTTAAGGCTTGTTATGCGTCTTTAGGACACAGAGACCCCAAGAGCTTTGTGTGTGAACAGAAAACAGAGAAATACTCAGAAGAATAAGGAAATACATAATTTAACTGCAGTATTATCAGCTGTGTATGTGACTCATTAAATTTATTTTTGTGCAAACCAGAGAACTGTACCCAGAACAAAGTGATTCTCTGTTACCATCATTATTATATTATTTAATAATAATCTATATATTGATAAAACTATATATTAATAAGTATTGGTTAATATTGGTATAAGTAGGTAAATATATTATCCATCATGTCACCACAAGATAATTTTCATGTTACTCATCAGTACATTTATCAAAAGCAGAAAAGTGCAGTACAGTTTTATTGTCAAGCAGGTTTTGCACATATAAGGAATTAGCTGTGGTGTGTTTGTGCAAGTACTGTATATAAATATAAATATATAAAATATGACAATAGTTTTAAGGGTTAAAGTGAGCAGGGGCAGCAGCTGGTGGTGGGGCGGGCAGATGACTGAGAGGACGGCAGTGTTGAAGCCGGGAACTGGACTGTGACGACGGACAAGGTCAGAGCGGGACGCGGGGACGGCTGGAGAGGCAGGTGTCAGGAGAACAGGAAGTTGGTCGTAGTGTAAAAAATCAGTCTGGTGGACGGAACAATTTGAGCAGCGACGATACAGCGGCTGAGATTCTTGAGCTGAAGGATGAAGGGGAGCAGCTGCGCAGGTGAGGGAACCTGGTGACCACGTCTGAGGACAAAGGGACCGACCGGGGACAAAGAAACCACAGAAGTGGACGAGGAAAGGAAAGGGTGAACTCGGGGGAGAAGACGGGACGGATGGACGAGCGCTGACAAACAGCTCTGTAGCGTCACGACACTTTGGTGTTAACAGATGGCATTTTCAAAGTCAGTGTCACTTCAGTGGCTGCAGTCATGCGTGCAGGCCACGGCCGTCGTTCTGCATGCGAGCACCTCAACTCCAGCTTGTTTCCTACGTGAGCTCGTGCAAGAACCGAGGCTTCACCATCACGTGGGCGTGCAAACACTTCCACATCAGCAGGGCCACGCCTTTACAAAGTGGGACGTGCAGGGCGTGTTCTGTGATGAAGCCCAAATGGGTTTTTCTTCAGTAGCTCTGCACCAGCTCACAGTGGCCGTCTTCACAGGGCTATTGAGATTGATAGGAATATGGATGACTGAGCCGTGGTGGAGCAGCCAGGTACGGGTGCATCGATCAAATCAAAGAGGGCTAAGAGACAAGTCCCCCGAACCACACGGACGGTTTTGTTGATGATGCCGAAAGAGCGTTTTAAAGTTTCATCAGTCACACCGGAGCGTGTCAATCATATGATCTCCAGCTCCGATGTTCGCCACCAGAGGCCGTGACCATAGTTTCTGCACATCTGAGTGTTTATTGGCGATTGACTCTCAGCACGGACGCGACAGTGAGTCTTTTGATGCATCTGGACTCGGTTTGTTCTCGCAGGTCGATTCATCATCGCGGTCTCCGGACTCCGAGGGTGAGGAAACACAACACAAATCTCTCCACCTCGCTGCAGGAAGCAGGAGTGGGCTAACTGTCCAATAATCCAGGATTTATGGGCTGTAAAACATCTCGTGGGCTCCGTGACACATCACTTCTGCTAGATTTTGCCAGAATAGTAAGAGGAACGGTGTTTTAGGATTGTTTTTTTCTGTGTTGCTGTGAGGGGGGGAGGGGGGGTTTAACCTGAGGAGCAGTTTGACCTGTGACCACACGGAGTTAAAGTGGGCGTTTCTGGTTTGGGATGACGGAAGGTTGCAGTTGTGCAGAGCTGAAGCTATAAAGCAAAGTTTAAAGAAGAAAACAAAGCAAAGCGGTGCAGAGGATTTAACCTTATACACTGAGAGAGTTGGGCTCCGAACATTTACGAGCAAATACACTATATTCCTGAGATCAGAATCAGAAACTGAAGAGTCAAAACAACGCCGAGTTGTTGACATCATCTATTGTTGCTGTTTGAATTATCCTGCCAATAAAAAAAAATCTGTCAAACCCGTAAATGTGCGTTTTTGAAAAGTAGTACTTTACTTTAATTTATGTAATTATCAGATATTCACTTTATTTTTTCAGAAGAGAAAAAATGATAGAAGAATGAAATGCTTCAGTCTCGCACAGAGGATGTCGCACCTTGTTAAACCCTATGAGACGAATTGTGATTTGTGAATATGGGCAAATAAAACTTTATTGATTTATTGACGTACTCCGCACACAGCTATAGTTGCACACCATGAGACACACACACACACACACACACACACACACACACACACACACACACACACACACACATCTCCTCCTGCAAAAAGGCAGAAACTGCTCAGTTTACAATTTTCTTTCTGAGGACTCGACATGAAATTATCACCACGTTGCACCGTTTGAATTTCAATGATGCTTCTTTTTTAAACAAACCATTGTTCGACATTCATTTCCTCATTTTGAAATCTAATTTCAAGAGTTGGATCATTTTTGTCCGTATGTTAATATCCTATCCAGATGCACAGCTGCTGCTCAGTCCGTCCTGTTCCCCTGTTCAGGAGAGAGTCTTGTTGTCATGTAAATCACATAATGAAAAGCTGCTATATTATTATTCCCCTCTGCACAAAACATATAGAATCCAGAGAAAATGTGATTTAACGTCCTGACCTTCCTTCAAGGATAAAGAACCAGCAGAGGCCAAGAAGAAACTTTCCTCTGCGTCAGCCCACTCGGGGGATTTTTCCGTGATGTGACAGTTTGAAACCACAGAGCCCCCCCCCCCCCTCACTCGTCCACTGTAGTTGTCTTACCTAAATTAGGTGAAGCAGGCGTGACCACAGGACACGGCAGCGTTCAGGCCGAGCTGCAGGAACACTCAGCGCTCGTCAGTGCTGCTCAGAGACGTTTGGAGGTAAATAAAAAGTGAAAGATGGACCGAGTGTGAAAAACTGGAGAACTTGACCCCGTGTTGTCTGTTGCTCCACTTTAAAGGGAATTATATGCAGGAGACTGACAGTGGTGAAGAATCAATATACAAGAGGCGCTGAGTGTTTTAGAGGAGAGATGTCGTGAGGAACGTTTTAAAGACATTATTTTCCAGGACATTTTCCTGGAGTTGGTCTCATCCTGTGCATGATGACTCCATGAGACAAGCTCTTGGAGTCTTATGAGAAATTTGAATTTGAACTTACCGGTCGAGATTTAGTTTTATTGAGTAAAATATACATTTGGACTGAAGTTTCTATTTGTAAGAAATAATTCCAGGACAATAACTAATAATTATATTCGCCTCTTCTCTGAGATTTCTGTGTTTTCTCTGTGTTTTCACTTTGGACAACACATGCAAGTTAAAGTTTCTCCGAAGCACTAGCTGACAAGTTAAATCATAAAATCCTTTGCATCCTCTCTCAGCTCAGCCACAGGGACAGTTTAAGACAGTTTTCGTCTTCAGCCTCTGCCCCTCAGTCTTTCGCTCACTGGCAGATGCGTTGCTAACACGTCCTCATCCATGGTGAGGGTTCGCCAGGAGCACACAAGGATGCGAGGGGATTTTAGAGAGAGAATAAACAAATAACCATCCGTGCTACAAACTGCTCCGGATCTTCTTCGGAGCGTGTGAGAGCAGCCAGAGGAAAGAGATCCGGTCAATATTCAGTGTTTACCTGAGGCAGCAAACAGGAGGACAGAGAAAGCCTCTGTTTGCTGTTGGGGGGGCGATTGTTTGTTTGTTTTCTGGATTTTTCTTTTTCATAGATTCGTACAGTGTCACCACGACACGATGCAGCAGCACAAACTACAGCCACAGAATAATTCAGACATCTTGAGGGGATTGATATTTCTGAGTGTGAGCAGTTTACTGCGGATCAGAGTGGATTTAAATGTGATTTTCTGAGCCTCCTGCTGGGCCTTGGTCAAAGATTCTCACATTCCTTCAACAGAATATTCATGTTGATCAATTTTCACACAATCATTTACCCAGAATGCAGCGCTCGCGCATCCTTTTACAGCTGTTCACATTGTTTACTCGGCCCCTGTGCACGAGCCAGTGGCAGAGAATGAGAGCAAATGCGAGTGGAGTGCTCGCATTCATGGCGGAGCCTGCTCTGACAGTGCATTAGTCTCTAAATACTGATTTGATATTTACAGACTTTGAGTGGCATGATGGATTTTTTTCCCCAAATGCCAAGCCCTGTTCTCGTCGGCTCTCAGCAGGGTGAAGCAGACCTTCGAGGCGAGTTGGAAGACTTCGCTGACACGACGGCCTCAAGGCCTCGAACAGAGAGGAGCAGAAGTGAACGATGCTCTCACACACACCGACTAACAAAATATTTCCAGTGGTTTCATTTATATTGAAACCAAACGTCTGTGACTGAGGTCGGCACCGAAACCTTTAAAGCTGCAGAGATGAAGTGAAATATTTCTCCACATCAGTGATTAGTCATCGTTAGTCTGAGCTGTGTCTTGACAGTGAGGCATCATGGGTAGATTGAGACGCTGCGGTTAAGTTTGCTGCGGAAACACCAACACGTAAGAACATGAGATGTGTGATGATGTTGAGAACTTTCTGGACACTCTGCATCCTGGCTCCTCTCTTACTCCGACTGATGCCGAGGAACAATGCAAGTGTCTTTGCTGGTTTCAGGCCGATGCTGTTGTCATTTTTCTGCCCGGTGCCCATGTTGTATAAATAGCAAATGTACTTCTGCCCATCTGAGCGCCCACGTGTGTGTTGGTCCTAGAATGAGTCGGAGTCTGGAGCTTCAGTGTCTTGAGGCGGCAGAAAGGAAGAAAAGATGCTGGTCTGAGGTGGAACTCTCATTTTGAACCAGTGACATTTTCCTCCTGTTGAAATTAAATTACATGAAAGAAGACCCCGCTCTTAGATTTTTAAAGTGGAGCTTTTTTTCCAGTACTCAGTTTGATCTACTTTGAATTCTTGAATTAATTAAATCATTTATTGAATGAATACATTATTAGTCACAGGATGTAACTATGGAAGCTCATATTATGTGAAAACACATAAAATAGAATCCGGACACATGTAGAGTTTTCAAACAACTACTAAATATACACAATATACTCATATTGTTATGTTTAAAATGCCTTAATGTCTCTAAGGATTTTTATTTAGCCTGGACTTACCTGAAGCTCTTTGTCAACCGTGTCCTCAGGGACTTTATTTCTGGACGTGCTGCCACAAGAAACTGAGAACGAGAGAGAAGGAAAGAGAGTAAGACCGAGAGATGGCATGGCTGTCTTAGTGATGGATGAAATGAACAAGTGATGCAGAGAGACAGAGTGTGATAGTCTGACAAAAAGACAAGAGGAAACAGTCAAGGGAAAAAGGATTAAACAAAAAAAAAGTAAACTCCAAGGTTTGAGAAAAGTGAGTTGAGGACATTTTGATGGATGTCATGTCTCCGGAAGTTTGAATGCAGCCTGGAAAAAGTCCTTCAAGATGTTGACTTTGACCCAATAAACACACATTTACACACTGGAGGAAAAACAGCAGTGGAAATAAAAAAACAAAAACCTTGAAATATCAGGTTGAAAAAAACTTAGTCTTATCAAAACTCATTGGTGAATGTGTGTGTGTGTGTGTGTGTGTGCACCAACATGGATCCATATCAGAGTCCGTTCAAGAGCGAGAGTGTTCTCACCGTTCTCTAATTGAAAGGAAATGATAATGGAAGCACTTAGGAGGACTCGGAGTGGAGCAGGTCAGTCGGAGAGAAGAACGACTGCGGCGCGGGGACGGTTTGGTAAAGTGGGAAATGTCGTGTGGAGCCGAGGGAGGGAGGGAGGGAGGGAGGGACGACAGGTTGACGGAGAGGAGGTGGAGTGTCTCATTCTCGGCTCGGTACTCAGAACACAGGAGGTGAAATCGTTCAAAGTTTTTTATCTTGTTACTGTGTTGGAACATTGCACCTCCTGACAGCCACATGAGTTTGACTGCATATATTTGAATACTTGCACTCTGCCTCCGAGGACGACACGCTATTTTAACTGCGGCCTCTTTCAGCTTCCTGCGTCTCCTGCGGTTCTTTCAATCTTAAAAAAAACACAAATGACAAATTTGATATTTGATTAAAAAAAAGCAAATAAAAATAGCATCAGGTGCACAAACACATATATACTTCCTGTTCCGTCTTTTTTTATTGTTCATATCCCAGATTCGAGGTTTACGTGGACTTCTATATTGCATGAGGATGGTTTCTCCCTTTTTTAGTTTTTGGCTCAAAGTCAGTTTGATTCAGCTCCGAGAGAAGCTGATAAATATTCAAATAACTAGAAGTGTTGTTTTATACCGACAGTAAACGCTCAGACTCTTTATTCCTCTTCCCAGAACTGAGCGTGCTGGAAGTGTTAGTGGCCCTGGAACACTTCCAGCATTATCTGGTTAAAAGCGAGATGAGGAGGAAGATAAAAACTTCTAAATAGTCAGCGTGAGATTGCCTGGAGCTGCTGGGTGTGTGTGTGTGTGTGTGTGTGTGTGTGTGTGCATTAGCTGCACGGCAGGTGCTCGTTGAGCTGGGGGAGGCCCAGGGTGACGTTGTCAAGAGGGTGAGGAGGCTGAGTTCTCGATGGTGGATTAAGCAGCTCTCCCAGCTCGTCCTCTCGCCCCTCTTCAGTCTTCCTGCAGCACCTGACAGTTCCTCAAGGTCGAGAACTTCCCCCCACACACCTCTCCACCACCGCCCAAATCTCCGCTGACTAACTCTCAATTCCCATCTTCCTCTGATAGTAAAGCTCTTCAAGGCCGCCCATCCCTCCTCTGTTGTGAAGTTCTCTCTTTTATTCTGAGATGGTTTTCTTTTTATTCCTCTGAGCTTTTTCTCCACAGTTGTGGAGTCGGGATATCCATCCCATACTAATGTTGGTTTGACTTTCTCCACTCCGCATGGCCCTGTAGCCCTGCACGCTTTATCTTTAGTGAAACACTGAATAGATTACTGTTGATGTTCATGATCCTCAGATGATGAATCAATGAACCCGTGGCTGACAGAGTGGCTCGAATGTAAAATAACAGATAATTCACCAGCATTTCTCTCGCTCCCGGGACGATAAACACCTTTGATTCTACGTTAGTTTTTATCAGTCGCCGTTTGCACCTCGGAGGTGAACAGCCTCACGAGGCGGCTTCAGGTCTGTTTGCGTCACTCGTTGTTTACGTCTCAACGCGTTCAGACGAGTCGCGTCGTGTGTGCGTGTTCGCTAAACGTCGCGGCCGCTCGTCATTTAGCGAAGAAACATTTAAAGCTCTGTCCAGAGTGCTGAATCTCAACCGGAGCTGTCCACTCTGTGAAGTGCTGAAAAAGTGCAGCTCCTCGTTCTGTTTTTCTCTGCTGCTTGAAGAACGAGAGCAAACAAGGTAGAGGGGAGGGGGGGGGGTTGAGGAAACCGCTCGTTAGCATTGGCTTTCGTATCCTAATCTTTGTTTGTGTTGCTGTGGTGATGCTTCAGTCACATTGCTGTCTGGCTGCCAAGCTGTCACAAACAGGGTTTGAGCTGCCGGGGACACGGTGGAGTCGTGTGGTTATTTTGTGGATGGATTATTTCTCCGTACACTCTGTATGGGACAAAGAACTAACTGTGCGTGTACAATGAGCTGCATGATTTCAACTGTCCATTTGTGGATATATAGAAATAGTGACATTTCCAAAAGATGGCACCGGCTTCTGCGTCACAAAAACAAATCGGTGCATGAAATGAATCTCACGGTGTCCGCTCACTTGGAACATTTCCAAATAATAAGAAATAAGACAACAATTGATTGAAGATAAATATTTATCCTCCGGGTGAAATAAAAACCAAAGAGAGATTTTCTGATATCAGCTATCACCCACAATTCCTCTCTCTGTGTGTTTTTTTTTTCTCGCTCTCATCCATGTGTCAGCTGCTCTTACATTTAATTTTCTTTCTACTATAAATTCAGTTTCTTGTAGACATGTCCTGGACATGTGCTCACAGTCACATCCCCTTTAACGTTCACAATCTCAACAAAATATGAATATTTTCCACTTCCCTTCAGGGTTATGGGGATTTAACAGCATCATTTCTGACATAATGGAACCAAAATGGTAATGCGTGATTCTTCTGCCCACTTTAAGTGTTCAGTAAACCATCCTGTAAGATTTCATGAATATTTTAGCGTCATTCTTTTTTTCTCATCTTGCTTCCAGAGCGTTAGAAAATGATGCACGTACAGAAAACGGTTCAACTAATCAATGTAGTGATTTCTGTGTTTTGCACTTCAGTTCATGTGTAGAGTCACTCGCACGTGTCTGTGCTTGTGTGTACTCTCGAACAAGTGAAAAGGAAGTACTTGTGTACTTGTGCACGCTGATAAAGTGCATGTGCCAGCGTTTCATCCGCATCGAAATCCATAATTATTCCCTTCACTGCCACACTGAATGAGCTCAGCCCTTTGAATGTTTTGACTTGATGAAAGGCCTATTGAATAATACCTGCCACGTCCCTCTCAACATAGGTGTGACCAATTAGAGGGGATTGACGCTTTTGTCCCCAGTCCCTGCGAGACAAGCCGTCGTGAATACAGCTAAGGCCGCCCAATGGAATGTGTTTATCTGTCCTCCGAGGGAAGAGAGGGAGAGATGGGTCGCATCCCGGGCCCACCAGAAAATTTTGGATTTCTTGCTCGGTTGCTGTGCGGAGCCTGACTTCATTGTTGTTTTCTCCGGAGCAGCCGAGCCCCAATAAGGCTTCAGAATTTAAGAGACCCCAAAAAAACAAGTCAACCTGAGATTCTGCATCTACGAAGTGAGACGATTGAGGGGGTGACGGTGAACCAGAGCGGTCCCAGTAGGAGGAGGACGGAGCAAACCGAGTTTTGTTTACCACACGGAGGTGCATGGTTAGGAGTCGGGTACGTGCAGCACAGAGGGCTGGTCAGGACTGAATCATAGGACGATGCCCGTGGGCGAAACCGTGCCGAGGAAGCGTTCAGCGAAGGGGGATGACTAAGTTTTATTTTCTTTTAGTTTTTTTTATCTCTATTCATGTGTGCACACAAAAGCTCGCATGAAATAACCGATTCATCCGAGTGTCCGACTCGTAGCGCTCGTCTGTTTTGCCTCATGGAAGATTTGACTCCTCTCCAGTGGAAGTGAGGGAGGAGGAGGAGGAGGAGGAGGAAGAACGAGGGGTTGTGGGGGAGAGGGAGTTCGGTGCTGAGCCTCTGACATGCTGGTGAAATATTGATGAAGTTGCAAAGTGGTGTTTAGCTAATAGCCATCCTTTAGCATTTGCTGACAGGCCATTATAGGGCATTTTTCTCTTCTTCTCATTGGCTGTTTTCTCCTTTTTTTCTCATTCCCTCATCCATTCTCCTTCTGTCTCTTACTTAACAACTACAGTACAGTAATTATCAACAACAGCTGTTGTGCTCATTTGTGACTAGTGGGCAGTTTTGTGTCAGACATAAATCAGCATTACTGCGATTACTGAAGTACTCACAGTACATCTGAAATACGAACTTCCCCTGCAAGATGCATTTATATTTTCCAAATACATTTTGGATGTCAACACAATCTCTGCCCAGACAACATCTATTAACACTTCCACATGAAAACAACTTCATTGCTTGGACACAGAACCGGATTTAATCATCTTACAGTTTTATGTTTGTGGTAAAGTTGGCGGTGACTTGAACATGACTCTCTGACCGCTGTGTTTTTAAACATCTCTAATCCACTGAACCAGGAAACGCCTGAGGTGAAGTAACCTGAGGTTTCGGTCAGTGGCACTTTTACCCCAAACTGCACTTTCATTTTCCTCATGAATCCCTGAAAACACACATTCACCATAAAATAAAAACACATCATCCATAACAAATGATTCATTTAAAGATTAACTCAACAATTCGTTTTGTTTCATATTTGAACTAAATTATTTAAAATGAAGTGCTATAATGACTACGAACTATATATATAAACAAAGGGCAGAGATGGTATTATAATATAAAATATATATTTATAAAAAGCTCATGAAAATGGAAGATAACCTGCATGGGTTTCCCTCAAAGTAAAATCACTTTGGAAGAATCCTTCATTATTTGTCCTTGTCCGTTTCACCTGGCGTCAATAAAGTTGGTTTGGTGGTGAAAAAAAAGTGGGTTCACAGGAACAACAAATCAAGCGCACCCTGGAAGCGGTGCGCTTGATTTGGGAGTGAGGCTGCAGAACAACATGTGGAAGGTGCGGAGCTTGTTTCCTGTTCGTGTCTCTGGAATAAAACTCAAACATCTGGACTCATTTCACTTCGGACTCACTTTCTAAAAACTGTTGGACGCGTGAGGACGATTCCTGCAACACGAATGAAAAAGCTCAGGTAAGTTCAGACTCAAACACACTGCAGAGTGTGTGTGTGTGTGTGTGTGTTTTCTTGTTGTAGATGTGATCATAGTTGATTTGTTGTTTGTGGCTCCTCTGGTTTCGTTGTACTTCTGCTTGAAATCTTTTTGAACTGTTGGACTGTGTCGTGCAGGAGGTAAAACAATGTAGAGTCACACTTTGACCTGGAACCTGATGTTTTCACGACCACTCAAAATGTTTTCATGAAGACAAATCACTAATGCATAGAAGTGCTGTTTCCAGGAACATAAAGTTTGGTGTGTGTATAAGTTATAGCTCTTTAATCCAGATAAAAGCATCTGGATATGAAGTGGCTCGTCCCCCCTGCATTGAATCTGTTAGTGGTTCGTAGTACTGGACTCCTCCGGCTCTCACCTGAGAGAAGCCAAAAACAAAATCCAAACAAAGTTGCACTGTTGGCAGTGAATAGTTTTCACGTATGTTTCCTGAGCGTGTGGAATAAAAACATGATGCAGGCGACTTTGCATTTCAAAAACACGCGTTGTGCTCAGCTCATATTTCGTATGAGACCGGTCGCTGCATATTCTGGGAACGAGCGGAGGAACATTCTCTAATATAATGGAAATAAATACAGCACATTATTATTCTCTCCACAGAAACACAGCACAGTGTTGAACCCCCCCCACAAAAATAAACCTGATAATTAAACGCAGAGCAAACCACAAACCAGCAGCACCAAGCAGCCTCAGTGTTTCCAGTACAGTCAGCCCTGGTTTGAACAGACACAATTACTTTATAGGGAAATGAGTGTGATTACAAACTGCCCTGTGAGGCTCAACAAGCAATTACAAATCAGTAAATAATAATTACTATGGCATCTCGGCCAAGAAGCTGTCTGCAGTGGAAGCAAAGAGCTCACTAGAAACGGACACTAGCAAAAACAAACTGCACGCACGAGCACACACAAGCCAAACATTTTCATTAGCTGCATGACTAACGGTGCTTTTGTCATCGTCTCTGTTCGTGTTCCTTAAAGAAACACAAATTATTAAACATTATTAAACCGCGAGGATTATGGAACGGGTCGGAACCATGCGGAGCTCAGACGGACATTGTTCACCCATTTCTTTGGGAGCTGCAGCGTCTTTGACTACATGTGAGCTGTTGAGGGGTCGGAACTTGAATGTGCTCACGTATTTCCTGGAGAACGTCTTCACGTTACTTCTCTCTGGTCGTAAACTATAATTCAGAGCAGGAATCCCCCCCCCCCCCGTGTGGATTACAGGGTTAAAGGTGCTCAGTGTGTAGACTCACAACATCACTGATTACAATATCAAATTAGATTACGTGACCTAGTCGTAGTTTTGCACGCAATCCCAGAGACGGGCTATAGATTACACGGACGACAATCTGTGGGCAATTGAACCGAAGAGTCGCCGTGAATCTCACGGTGTAATCGTTAAGGTCGGAGGTCAAAGGCTGCGGGGACTTAAGTGAAGACACATCACACACTGAAGGTTTCTTATGTCTCACTCCGTGCATCGGACGTTTCAACTTCTGCATTGCCATTGATAGATTGTGTGTATATATAAATATATATATATATATATGTTTTTATTCATATTTCTGTAACCCATCCTCATCTGAGAATAAGCAGAGCATGTTGTTCCCCTAAGCTTCAGTCTGTGTCACAGTTGGTTAAAAACAATCACACTGGAGCTCGCTGCCTTGAGAGAAGAAGCCTTGTTTAATTCATCTTTGTTCCACTTCTGTCAAATACACACACACACACACACACACACACACACACACACTGTCCACATGGCAACAACACAGACCCACTTTCAGTCCAGATTTTTTAAATTCTTCTTCCTCAAAAACTCTCTGGATGACGAGCAGGTTGGTCTGTTGTCACCGACACTTTGAGGAGTGTGATCGGTCCGACACTTGTCTTAATCCTCGGGTCATCTGGGGGATTTAAAGGTGAAGAGGTCACGGAAGTATCAAGCTCACTTGACTGATAACGTGGAGTCAGTGGACGAGAATAAAAAAAAAAACGGTCTCATAAAGATCGCTGGGATCCACAGATCTTCTGTTCTCGGACGTTACCATCCTCTCCTGTTAATATTCTGAGATTCACCACGCTGGGTGACCTTTATTCCTCTGTTTGTTTTAGCATCGATGAAAATATCACTCTTTCCACTCCGCCCGTGTGTGAATACACTTTTTCAGATATTGGCTAGAGCTGGAGTCAGAGTGGTATAATAGTGCATTCATACTGATTCATTCCCGCGACCTTTCCTGTGAAGAGGCCGCACTCGACTCGACCGCATCAACCAACGAGAAAACCGATTCGCATCCATGTCATGTGAGGCTTAGTGACACTGGTCAGATCCATTGCTCATATCTGCTGTGTCCGTATGGACTCCAGTAAATTACCACAGGATGTTAACGTACTCTCAAGGCTCGGGGATGAGGTGATGGCGTGACCACCATACAGCAAGGCTAACAGACAGCTAACATATTACCACACGTGTTAAGCCGAAAGGCAAATGCTTGAGCTTAAGCTACAGTAAGTCACATCTGTGCTGATTGATATTATAAGAGGCTGCGGCCTTTTGACCCAACACACATGTGAGCCGGGGGATGTGCTCAGGTTTCTAACAGTGGATGAACGTCGTGCAGCCGGTTTTTATCACCAGAGACCATTAATACCTACAAGTGGCAGCAAGTACAATCCACCCTGAAATAGAAAATGGTAATTTTCATGCAATTTGAATTAATATTCATGTTTTGCGACCACAGCCTCTGTTTTGTAGCTCCCCTCATTATCGACCTTCACTGGACTGAGAGAAGCAAAAGGGAGGATTCTACTTCTTACGCTCATTAAAGATCCTCTTTGAATTTTGAAATAGATCAGAATAATTATTACATTTTCATGAGTGTTTCTGTTTGGAAATATTGTTTCATCGTAATGTCGACCTATACAAATATTTTTTGTCTGTATGATTTGTGAATTGATGAATACACCTTGCACGTAGCAAATCAATGCATTCTGATATATAGATCTAATAAATAATATCTGTGGAGAGTTAAGGTTGACAAGTATTTGTGGGAACGATCTAATCCATCAATCGAATATTTACTTGCGTTGCCTATATTCACAAATCACAGTTTACCTCATAAAGTGTCAAAAAACTATCAAAACTACCGAGAGATGACTTTCCCAGGACGGACAGAGGGGTGATGGATATCTGAAGTATGAACTGATAAAACAAATGAAGTTGAATAAGGTGAAATAGTGTTTGTGTCTATAAAGGGAAAGAGAACCCACAACTTCACGTCAAAATCTTACGTCAGGGTAGTTTGAAGATAAACTGAGCTGAGATTTAGAAATCTGAGGCAAACTATTATTTTTATTACGTGAAGGAGGATGAAACTGTGGATGGGCCTGCAATGATAATTCAGTTTGAAACGTGAGTGTGTGTGTGTGTGCTTATATCTGTGCCTCTTTATATGTAATGACACGCTGAGTTCTAATACTGCATCAGCTCTAAGTCAGGAGGAGACTGCGTGTCGAGCGAGGTGCGCAGCACCCAGAGCGGGGAGGGAATCAGATAAACGACAGGCAGTCTCATCCATGCACACGCCCACATTTCACCATGAATCATCACTTATTCTCTCCAGATGACTTCATTTCTCTGACTCCATTCCTCCACTTCACCTCGCATTGTTCCTGCGTGCACCAAGAGTAGGCAGGTACTGTGCACGGCGGTGCCACGTGCGGCCGGAGAGCACGTGGCGTTCACTTGTATTGGGGAGGAGGAGGGAAAGTATAGCAGTGACCACAGTGAGGAAGAGGAGGAGGGGGAGGAAAGGCAACACGGAGGATGTAGAAGAAAGAGGAGGCAGAGAGAAAATGTCGTGCAGGACATTATTATCTAGGTCATCCATGTTTTCATCCTCACCGGCCGTCTCCTCTCGCGGCCTTTTTCCTCCACCTTCCTCTTTCTCAATTCCCCATCTTCCTATATTGTGCATACTCAACCCGCTGCCTTTCCCAGTCTGCCTCCGCTGGCTTGGATGCTAATGGCTGCCCATGAAAGTTTAAATACCCTGAATGGCTCAATAATTTAATGATTACCTCTTAGCAGATAGACAGCGAGAGTCTCCTCTGCCCAGCATCCTCACAGATCACTAAGTTGGAAAGATGCAGAGAGTTTCTCAGGAAACAGAGGAATCGTGTGGATATTCCAGCACATGTCCATTAGAGTCTGTCTACAATGTTTTGCCTGTGCACCATCTGCGTGAGGTGATCCAGGCTCCGCTGTCTTTTGGGAGAAGAAATACTAAAAGCCTAAATGTGTGTACACGTCTTTTATCTCCACCCTTTAGGCTTTTCATGTACAAATGACCCAACTCCTCTCTCTATGCATGTTTTCATTCATGCGGTGCATTTTTATCTTTTGCACAGAACACACTAAAGCAGCGGCTCAGAAATACCCAGTGTGTTTCTATAACTGGTATAATCTAGTCCCAGTAACAGCTGTGAGCTGCAGGACTCCTCCTCACGGTGTTCCTCGGCAACTTCAACGGTTCATATCACTTCCTCTGCTCCATTTTTGATCACGTGTGCTCGGGTTCACCCTCGCTCATGTTTCACTCAGAGACATGAATAACACACGGAGTTGGAGTGAGCCGAGTAAGAGACGACGCTTTCACAACATCTGCAGAGTGTTTTCAGTCAATTCCCACATATGTACGAGTTTAACTTCGACATCAGGCCTCCGTCTGCGACGCTCTGCTGTGACGACAGCAAAGACACAAGTGATGGTTTCAAAAGTGGCTGGAAACTCCAATTGATTTTATCACTTTCGAAATAAATTGGTGGTTATGGAGCAGTGACAATTTAGTCCGTGTGTTTTGATGAAATTCCCCGAGCTCCGTCTGATGGGACGATGAGGAACATGGATTTTATGGATTCCAGGAGAGAGAGAGAGAGAGAGTGAGGAGTGACTATGCATTTCACAGATAAGTGTGTAAATGGGACAAGGGGACAGAATGAGTCACGCTTCACAAATCTGTTCGCTGAGCAGAAGTAGACCTCGGCCTGCACTCTTTTTCTCACCTCTCTCTCTCTCTCTCTCTCTCTCTCTTTCCCTCTCCATTTTTTTTCCTCTGCGGGGTGTGAGGGCCCGAGGGTTCCAGTCTTAATTACTGATGAGAGATGCAGAGCCTGAACACCTGGCCTTACCTCTCAGCGTGATTCACTCTGGGATCATTTCTCACCCGATGGTATTGCAGGAATAGCACCCAGCCCTTAGAAAAGAGACGGTAGTGCATGTGTGTGTGTGTGTGTGGTTGTCAGGTGTTAAAGTTGATTGCTCCGCCTGATTTAAGTCCTACCCTTGCTTCAGCACAATATTCCCACCGCCTGGCCGAAGGGCAGCGTCAGCAACAGCAAACGGCAGCGGCAAGTCCGCTCATCAGATTTTCATCAAATCATTTGCTCAGTTCCCACGACTGTCTCATGAATACTCGTTTATTTCCTTAACTGTCCAGGGAACAGTATCTGCGGCATCTTTGGATTTTGGCTGGAAACCTGCGTTTCAGTGTGAATCAGTCGACGGCCTCCACGCGATGAACCCGATAATCATCACAATCAGCGCGTCCCTCGTCCGACAGACGGCTGTGATCAATCGTTTAAAACAGAATGCCAGTGCACATCAGAAGTTTGTACTGATACCGTGATGCCACACAACACACCCGAGGCCCCGGAGCCTTCAAGTCATACATAGGAAGAAAACATTAACATTATAAAACATAGAAGAGGCATGTGGGACAATTATGAAATCGAGAACACAAATGGAGACGTGTGATGCACGTCAACCGGTGGAAACTTCTTTGTGGTTTTACATGGAAGGAGAAATAAGGTGTGGGTGTTTTGATGGGGTCACATGACCCTGGCGCGTCGTGCCCTTTACTGCTGTCAGATTAAATCAGTTTGACTCTGCGTCTTGTACTCAACAATGGGAGGAGCTTTATTCACAGCCCGTTTACTGTTGAGTGTCGAGGTTCATTCTTTTTTTTTTGATATAAAAACAAGAACTACTGTTAGTTTAAAGTGTTTCTGTCATAGTCCGCAGATTTTAGATAAACAATGAACTCACATTTCTGTAATGAAGTAATATTTGTGCATCTTATTTCTATCATGTAGAAACAGATCATCTCCATCAGAGCTTCCTGCTGATTTGTGTCAAGAAGATTTCGTGTCAACAAGACAGAAACCGTCCGTGTTACCTTGACAACGTCCTGTCGTTCAGTCTGACGGTCGTTTGCTGAGAATCAAAGCTAAACCTTGAATTTCAGTCTGATTACGCTGCAGAAGTTTTTTTGTTGCTAATAACTCCCGAGAAGGAGCGAGGCAGAGGAAGTAGATTTTGTCTGGACAGATTTTCACGCCTGTGATGTCTGCTTTGCTTGCACTTTCATGTTTGACCTCATCCTTCCTCTCTCTCTCTCTCTCTCTCCGTCTCTCCACCTTTGCAACACAATGCCAAACTGCAGATGCGCGAGAAACTCGGTGTCTGCCTCCTCACAAGCTCCGGCCCAATTAGTGTTGTTTTTTGACAACTTCAGCTCGATCCATCCCACCATGTTTCGCTCTCCACCACCAGCCTCCACCTTTTTTTTCCTCTGTTGGAATTTTTCTCTCCCGTCATATCGCTCATTTCTCTTCTTTCATCTTGCTCCTCCCTCCCTTCTCTTCTCTTCTCTCTCTCTCTCTTATCTATCTTACCTTGCGATAACCCATTTCCCCTCTCCTGTCTGCTCTCACTTCCATTCCCTCTCTCTGCCTCCCTCTCAGCCCTGTTATCACCATTCATCTCATATCATGCTAGAATGGCTCGTGCTGCGGCATGGCTCCCAGTGAATAGTTATCAGTGTGTATCTCCTCAGCTCTAGGTGTGAATACTGAACATGGAGTTTTTTTTGGGTTGGCGGGGGGGGCTGCGGCTCTGGATGATTGATGGAGGAGATCAGGGGCTTGACTGACAAGACAAATTGTAATAAATGATCCAGCCGACGAATGAACACACAGGGCTGCGAACAGAACCGATCCCACTAGATAAACACTGACACGACGCACACAGTTTGTGTGTTCTCCTCTAATATGACCCACTTTTCCGTTCCGTGTTTTCTAACAGTGTAGAAATATCCACGCAGGCTCCGCTGTGCATTATGCATGGCCTAATGCCGAGGTCATGATCGTACATGCATGGGTGTGGATGTTTGTGCACGTGTGCATGCAGGCACCTGTTCGTGTGTTGTTCACAACAGTGGGGCTGTGATGGATGGAGTCCTGTGCTGCTCCACTGGGGCCATTAGTCAGCCAGAGAGTGGGAGCTGAGCACCTGGGTGTGATGCACCACGCTGGAGGTTGAAGGCCAGGACAGACACTTCCCCGCTCCCTGAGCCTGCGTGTGTTTACTGTGTGTGTGTTCCTGTTTATGCTCGTGTGTCTTGGAAGGCAAGTACACATAACCTTGTGTTAGCATGTGGCTGTGCAATGTGCTTTTTTTTTGTTTGGCTGTGCCCTGACTTTCATCCTCCCTCAGTGAGTGCATATACCCATCAGCTGCACCTCAGCCCGGAGGAAAGGTGCATCATGAAAGGTGCCTCATGAAAGGTGCATCACGTTTGTTGTGTGGTGCTGCTTCATTATTAATATAATTATATTTCTTATCTTGTGATTTTTACGCTATGAAAAAAGAATAGAGCTCAGGGGACTGCACAGAGCACTGAGCCTCTTACATGGTTTTCAAACTTTGCACCTTCCAGGCTGATGTAGCGGCCGCAGCTACATTTAGAAACACCACCGTTAGCAGCATCATCACCCTTTAACCTCACCTAACCGCATGCTTGTCTTCATTTCTCAAATCCACGCTCACTTCTCTCTTCACACCAAAGCCTGTGAGCCGACCCAGCCAGCAGCCTCTTTACCTCAGCTCCCCGCCTGCTGCACACACAGGCTGCAGAGACCAGTCGCTCCCGCTCAACGTCATCAGCTTCCCTGAGTTACATGTGCGCTCTGACTGCAGACGTTTGTGTGTGCATGGAAAGGAACACAACACACACACACACTGCACAGACACACACTGTCAGTTTGGTTTCCTGTCTGACTAATCACCTTCAGATGATGGTGGACATTGCACTAACAAGCTGCTGGAGTGAAAAGGCATCTCTGTCACTTCAGGCCTCAGCTCAGGCTCCTCCGCTCTATCGTCGCTCCAGATCCACAGTTGCTGACGTGTGGATAGTTACAGCTGGATGGGGCCTAAAGTGTATATAATGAATATATATATATATATATATATATATATATATATATATAGATAGATATATCACAGTCAAACTAATTTAAGATGACGACTGTTTTGTTTGACCTCCCCCAAATGTTTGAATTTCATGTAACGGCTGCATCACAGCATATTTGTGTTTCATCCAACATCATTTGCAGATCTTTGGTTTCTGCTCATTATCTGACATTTTAAACCTGATCCACGTCCATGTGATGTAAGTTGCTCCTCCTCCTCCTCCTCCTCTTCCTCATTGTGTTCTGTTCTGAAACAAAGCACAACGGAGTCTCGTGTTTTCCAGATGATTCTCTGCTGCTGCTGCTGCTGCTAATGATGAGGAATCCGCATCCGGGGCTTCGCACCGCCCGAGATGATCGGCCAAAGCAATAAAAGCAAACCAGAGCATTTTTAAATTCCCCTATGGCAGAATACAAATGGGTGCAGAGACGTGTGACTGGAGACTAAAAAGATTGACTTCATCATTTCATAAAGAGCTGGACTCAAACAGCACAATTAACCTTCCTGTGTAATTGCGCTCTGATATCATAATAAGTTGCCACGTCTATTTCCAAATGTCAAGTTTCTGTCACCTCTACGTTTGTATATTCATCATTCACTATAATAATATACTCTTCTAAATAAGAAATAGAAATAGCAGCACTTTCAGCAGTAACCTGAACTGTAAATCGTCTCCTGCATAAGAAACACTGTTGATTTTTTTTTCTTCTTCCTCGGAACAAAGTCACACAGGGGCCAAGCGATAATGATGTCTTTTTATATGATAATGACAGTTCTTTCAAGTCTCTGTGCACGGCTGTAAAGGCTGCCCTCCTTCCACACACATTAATGTTTCTTCTTCCCCTTCCCGTGGTAGCATTCATAATAAATGGGGCAGAGTAATTTGTATTTTCCATTTGTGTATTCGAGCTGCTTCTCATTTACTGGCGTCCATCGCCTTACTCACCTGCAGCTCTTCGACTGGCCAGGAGTTGCTCTCACTCTTAACTAAACTAAAAACCAGCAGCTTTAAAAACAGGTATGCAGTTTCATGAGCAGAGGTGCATTCTTGATAAAAATAAAAATGATTTATGGCACTTCTCTGAGCTCGGTCAGAATCCTCTCCTCCTTTTTCATTTGCCTTGCTTATGAGGCTGCATCCTCGCTAAGCTGTAAATCAGATTACTGCATGTCCCAAATCTTAAAGCCTTAAATATGTACGACCCATCTTAATGAGGTAGTATAGCTCGGAGCAACTATCTTCTTATACCAACATCTTTCCCTTTACGCATCCTAACACAGATTACCTTCGTCTACCACACACACACACGCACACGTGAACTCGAACCTGTAGAGCGCCTGGACCGACACGCAAATGCATGCCATACTCAAACCAACACATTCAGCTCCCCCAGGTTGCAGGAGCTCTCCTGACTCTCTCAGGATCGCGGTGGTGAGATGCGGTCATTTGCTGATGAACGACACTGATTGAGAGAGAATCGGACAAAAAGAAGAATAGAGAGAGAAACAGAAAGTGGAGAGATTCAGTGCTAAGCAGCTTTGAGACCACGTGGAGGGGGAGGCTCATTTGGAAACCAAATGGCTGCTGCTATACCCCATATCAGTGCTCCACATAAACACCCCCCACGCACTCAGATAGAAACACAAGGATATGCATGTGAAAACACACAGTGACACCCATCCACCCACTCGTGCAATCCACTATCGCTGCTGCACACGAGTAAACCAGATGTGCTTCCCACATACATCTCGTCTCTACATCCGTCCCCTGGCAAGAATAAAGACGACGAGGGAGCAGAGCAGAGAACAGGAAACAGAGGGAGAAACGATAAGAGGGGGTGAATTTCACTGAGAGCAGGGGGGAGGCGGGTGCTGATGGTGGAAGCCACGGAGAACAAGGAAAGACGACAAGAGTAAAGGAAGCAACGTGTCCCGACACTGCAAAGGGAGGAGACAGAGGGGAGCAACGGAATGACTCAGACTAAAAGATGAGAGAGTGAGAGAAGAGGAGTTCAATAATACATGTTTGGGAATCTCCTTGATACTCCGAGCGTCCGTCTACGTGGTGTCTCACCGCAGAGATGATGGATGAAGCAAGTGGAGGATGCTGGCCGTGGTCAATTTGTTGTTAGGAATCAAAACGGAGGATGTGGCGGCTTAGTAACACACCCAGAAAAAAAAATACTTCCCTGGAAACTACGGCCTGGTCGGGCAGAAGATTTGGTTGTTGCCAATTCTGTTGATGGAAGAATGGACTTAAAGACAAAAGGTTTATTTTGGTAGATGTATAAAATTAGAGGCGTGGCACAGCGAGCTTCGTTCTCTCGGTTCTATCAAAGGTCAGCACTGTCGCCATAGTTTGCAGCTGGAGTCTCGACCCAAGAACAGAGAGAGATGGTCTTTATGTGTAAATCCACTGATCCTGTTTGTTCCAATTGATGTTGGGTCAGAATGTTCCCGTCACAGCTGCCGGTGAGAGCAAATCCAAAGTGCAGCGTGGAACCATCTCCTGTTTTCAAAAAAAAAGGAGAGTCTGAGGAAACAGCTTTGAATTCCTGGGGATCCACATGTCGGACGACCTCACCTGGTCAAAATAGCACAGCGGCAGTTTTTGATGGAAAACTGCTGGTGACCTTTTACCGCTCCGCCACAGAGAGCGTCCTGTCGTAGAGCATCTGGCTGCTCGGCCGCTGATTTAAAAAAAAAAAGAGTTTTTATCAAAAAACATTACCGGCTGCCCCCTGCCTTCATTACGACATATCACACAACTCAAGATTTTACTTCACACTGTTAAACACTTGTGTTTACGTTAGTGGTGGTTTATTTTAATATCTGTGCATCTCTGGAGCAGCGATTTAGATTTAGCTGGATTCTGCCGACACAATGACAGTAAACGCTTTCTATTCTGTTCTCCTCTGTAAATCCACTGTAGTTCTTGGAAAATCAAATTCAATTTCACACTTTGGGTTCCGGAGAGAGACATGTCGCCTCGGCACTGGAGGTGAGGGAGGTTGTTAGTCTCTTGCCTAAAGGCTAGAATAAGCATTGAGATTACATCGAACACGTCTTTTTGTTTTGTTGAGCTGGTTTTAATCAGAGGTGGGAGGTTTTTGAAACCTTCACTTTTGGGATTTTAACTAAAAAGATTGTTGCCGACAGCGTGTGACCAGATCTCACAGTGGGAGATGTAAAACCATGTTTTTAAGGTATAAGAATCACACATTGGTTTCCAGCTATACCCCACCAGGCTCGATGTAATGCTAATACTCAGAGATGACCTATCAAAATTAATTAGAAAACTGAAAAACGCAGAATGACAGTGCAGCATAAAAACTGCATTCAGCTCCAGAACAGGGAGGAAAGAGCTCATCTTTATTATCCACATTTCCCACTTAATTGCCAATTACTGTGGTGTGATATCACATAATCATATTACAGGATTCTGGCTCCAGTGGACGGAGTTGCTCCTGTTCGGATACAGTGCTACATGCACTGTACTACCGCCGCTTTAATTGCAGTGTCGGAAAACACAAAGACTTTTCATGTAGTGAGGCTCGGGGACTGACAATGTTCTGATGAAACCAGGTTTCATTTGAATAGCAGTGTAATTAAGTCCCAAGAATATTGCCATGTGATGAGATCCCCACCGAGAATTTATTAGATATCATGTCAAGTTTATTGTTTCTGTGAAAAACAAATGGAGCGTAAACATACATGACGAAGACGCCACGGGCCCTGCGTGCTATGTTGCGTGTTGTGGAGCCGGTGCTGAGCATGTCAGCCTCCAGTTCTGTTCGGGGAGCTCCTCGGCCGGGGAGGCACTGACGTGCGGCCCGGGGCGGGCGGCCAGATGCTTCCCCCCCGCAGGTGTTTTTCGTCAGCTCACTTTTCATCTCAAGTGAAGTTGAACCGCAGCGGGCTGAGGTGAGTGTGGGGGGGGGGGGGGGGGGGGGGGGGTGTTGGAACGCACCCCCCTGTGGTGTGCAATGGAGGCCAGAGAGGAAGCACAGCTGGGGCTTGTCTATCTTTTATTCTACGAGGTCATTCCTCCAGTAGGTTTTCAGTTATGAACTATTCTCTTATGCAACAGTTTATTTATTTATTTTTAAATTATGTGCGTATTATATTTTGTTAATGCATTTATAATAAGACCCCCCCCCCCCCCCGGTCGTCTGTGCAAGGTTGTTCTGATCCATTTACATTTTTTATTAGGTGACCTCTAGTGGCCATATGATGAAAGCAAGTGAAGCTGTACATAGAGTTAGGATTTTTAATCACTAACACCTGATTATTCAAACTGATATTTGTTTAAACTATAAATTTAATCATAAGTTAAATATATAGCTGGTGACGTTCTGCGTATTAGAATTCCTAGAGTACGGGTCCGCGCGGCCGCATTGCTGCTAACTTTGACGCGATCTTTCAAAGTTACCTTCAGGGGAGTTTAGCATCTGTGGCTCCGCTTCATGCTCGACTTACACATCTGTGTGCGCTTGACTGTGTGGCTGCACGACCACCACACGGTGGGCAGCTAATGCAACTGACTGAGTCGTGCTCGTTTCCAGCAGACGGAGCACGTGCACAGTGTGTGTCCCTCCCTATGAATGTGTGTGTCCGTGCTGTAGTGCACGCTCCTGTGTTGTGTATTAATATTACATTTGCATCCAGCTGGTAAAGAGAAAAAAAAAGAGTAGAGTGTGTGTGGAAGATTTGCTTGAGAGCGCCGCTCACTTATGATTCATTTAATTCGGGCCCATGCACCATGTGTTCTGCAGAAACCGGTGTTTGATATGCAGCCTGTGCTCGTATGAGTTTAATTACTTTGCCAGTGAACAGAGTTATGCAGCATATGCACTTTCACAAAACTGTGTAAGTCTGTATTTACAGACAAACACTGAGGGGCGTTGTTTTATTTGATTGAAACATGTATGCAATGCAAATTCGGCATGACATCACAGAAAGGCTCTCAGATCAGTTCTTTGAATACGTCATCACTGGGCCGTGCCAGCGGCGCTGCAGGTCCGACAGGTTGTGGTACAACCGCTCTGATGCCATCAGCGTCGTCTGCGTCGTTATCAAGGCTTTAATGTGAGAGATTAATATCCTAATGTGATTTCTCTTCCCACTATACTCAACGTTGATATGCAGTTATTTTATTACACCTCACATATACTTTACATCGCAGTTAATCAGCTTTTATGCACTCTGATTTGAGCTTCGTGTATTTAATGTGGTTCTGTAAAGCAGCTATTTCTGTGAAATGTGTTGTGTATAAATTAACTTTACCTACTTTATCATTTTTCACCAGTTATGGGAAATTAATGGAAACGATGTAAAATGCATGTAAATATGAATTCAGATGTTTGTGCACATGCGTTTGAAAACTGAGGGATGCACATGATGTTTTATTTAAAGAGCCACGTTTCTGCTGATATAAATATTTAAAGAAGCATATTCGTTTGAGTATTATGTGCGATCGGGGGAAATACAATATACATCTGATACATTAAAACAGAGGGATATAAACCACAACTACACAGGCTGATAAAATACACACTTGTCAACCCATATTCTCAAGAACACACATACACAAACCTATTTCGATATAAGAGATATGTGGAACTGGGCCATTACTCTCAAAGAGGCAAGGGGCAGCTCGACTGAGAGATAATGGACAGAACTATTACAGCCAAGGAGAACCATACTTCACCATTAGATAATAAATCAATTATATGTTGATATGTTGCTTTCTGCCTCTGCCTCCCTTATTCATGCTCCAGGGCTCCCGCAACAAACACAGTTGAAATGCGTCCAACCGTCAAATAGGTCAGAAGCGTCAGGTCGTCTTTGCCCCTCGCACACTTTCCAAATAGAAAGTTTCCGTGTGTCGAGATACAATAATTCGGCACAATGGTAATGTGAGTGAAACAAGAGTTGCATGAAGTAGGTTAACATATGCACAGTGGCATCCTGTGCTGTGGTGATTCATAAAACTGCTTAAAAAATGTGCTTAATAGAGCTTAAAAAAATTCAGAGTGCCAGATGGTGAAGTCCCACAGAGACAGGATCCACCTATGACATGAATCTAAATGAAGAGTAAAGAGATAAAGCGAGACAGAGGAGGAGATGCTCATATTTCATTTGTGCCGCTCCTCCTAACTTTGTCCCGACTATGTTGCTCCCAGAGATGGAGTTTCCTGCAGGGGGGAAACAAAGAGAGACAACAAAGTGACAAGTGAGGACAAAAGATGTTGTCTATAAACAAGAAAGAGCGAATTTATGACCGCGATGGACCGACAGCTCTTCTCACAACTGGGGAAATGCTTGCAAACTGTTAAAAGAGCACAAGCTAACTAGAGCAAACGCTCAAACCTGACAAATCAAGGAGCTGTTTGCTGCAGAGGTTGTGGAGTTTTGTTTTTCAGGCGTTTAAAATAATTCAACATTAAGTTGAAGCAACAACTTCGAAGTTTCCAATCAGAGCTTTTTTCTATGATTCAGCTCTTTTTGATCGGGGGATTCGTTTTACATTTTCAACATGGACGTGCAGGAAGTGTTTACCCCCAAGAACCATCAAACCACGAGACCTGTGGATGTGACGTGATGTTTTCCCAATGAAAGGGAAGACTGCTCCTAAATACTTAGATTCCAGATTCACAGTCTCTCGCTCTGACGGACTCTTCTGACCTTTGTTTTGTGCACGAGCATCAGCGCCCGACGTTGCTGATTGGCTGTCGTTTTGTTTATTCCCTGTTCATCATCGGACAGAGGCGACATATTAATATATATAATGTAAATCACCTTTTCTGACTTTAAAAAGAAACCTGGATCAACGGATCGGTCAAGTTGCGTGAGGTGAATTCAGACAATGTGTTCAGTCTGAGAAAAGAAAAGCTTCTTTCTGAAATATGTTTGTTTCATCCATTGAGGTGCACAAACCATCTGAGAGTCTACGTTAGTATATGATGATTTGATTTAAAATCAATATATATGCATTTATGTTTTGCTTGATGTCTTTGTGCACCGTCACAAACAGACTGAAGTTATTTCACAAGCGGAAACAGCACAAGGTCAATTCAAGGTGGTGCAGGGATGTGGAATTGATTTCCACTTGGCCGTGGTGCGTATGGGGTTACCTGGTCACATGGAAGTTTCTGCATGGACACACACACACAAACATAAACTCTCACGGAGCTTCATGTGGCGTTCGTCCGTGTGTGAATCTTACAATCGAATGCAAAATCTTGTTAAACTTTTTAAGTTCCCTAATGGACACGAGCAACAGAGTTTTCTTTGATAAATGTCTTATTTAACAATCTCCCCGGACATCCCCATTGTGGTGTTGGCTCGTGTTTCAGTGCATTGAACTGGAAAACCTTGGCATCTGTGCTGCTCCCTTCCCTCCTCCTCTTTCTCCTCCTCCTCTCCCTTTTTGCCTTTTTTCTCTTGTTTCCAAACGTGCTCCACCCATAACATCTATTTTTATACGGCTCAGCGTACAATGAATTATCCTAATTTTGTCGTAGATCCAGTAAAACACATTTTCCACATCTGGCTCAAACCGCGAGCATTTAGCAGCACGGAAAGTCCAAACACAACAACACTGGTTTGATGCCAGGTGGGGGGAAAAAAAGCAGCACAAACAATTTCCAATGAAGATAAAAAACACAAAATCCAGTATTTTAGGATAAAAGCTCATCGTCAGGAAAGTTTCTTGATGGTTTATTTGATTATTTACATTTTTAGGAGCCTCTTCCACATTTCTTGTGTATTTCCGGTCCCTCCCAGTGAAGCAGACTTGTGCCAGCAGCTAAAAGTCATTTTTATGAGCACTAAATAGCGTCCGGCACATTCACCCCTGTGAATAAAAGAGGTGCTAGTCTTGTCTCCATGAAACACACCATTACTCCCCCATTGTTTGCCAAAGCACTTTGCCGAGAGATAATTTACGCCGAGTCTTGTCGCTTCCAGCGTCTACAGCACAAGGTCGTGTCCAACAGATTTGTCCCTGTGGTGTCACTGTACATCAGCCAATAAGAAACACTTCTCATCCATTATCAACCAATGAGATGTTTGTGTGTGTGAGACGGGATTGTTTACTGCCACGTTGTGTTGAGGACTCATTGTTGTCGACTTTGCCAGCGGACCAAGAAATTAGTGTAATTAGGTTTTTCTTCCTGCAACCCCAGGATATTTGTTCTGATAACCGCTTTTGTTGAGTAAAAATCCGACTTTGCAGTGTGCACGTCCGCTGTGCACCAAAATCCCAGGATATATATAACGTTATTGTTCATCACCGCACGTTGTCGAATGATTTCTATCATCTCATTTTATCATTTTTATTCAACAACCAATGCATTTGGTCGGACAAGGATCAAGCTCCTTTGTGTTGCAGGGGTTCACCATTTAAAAAGCCAACTCCACCAGTTAATATATGAATTGAAAGACGTCTTTGGTTTCTACAGTTAATTGAATGGACCTGAGTGGAAGCCTCTTTGTGTCTGACAGGACTTGACCTGAACCGGAGGAGGGGCCCTCCAGAAAACACACAGGCAGCGCCCCCCCCCCCCCCCCCCGTTGACTTAGTGATGACACATTCTGCCGATCAGCACCAGGGCAAATATTTCCCACATGCACAATGAGTGGTGATGACCGAGATTCTTTGCACAGTAGAGTCGATTGTTTCATTGTTGCTGTTGGGTTTTTTTGCCGCACGCATCAGAAAACGAGACACAAATCAATTTACATTTGAACTGAAGTCTGAAAACACGTGCCTGCATGTAGAGCGGCGGCTGCAGCAGCAGCAGCAGTAAGAATAAAGGTTATATTTGATGGGTGTCGCCCTCTCTCTGCAGATACGTGCCACCCTGATCGCAGAACCGCTCGTAGACGCACTGTGGAGAAATTAAAACGTATATCGAGGGAAGAAATGTGATGTCTGTGACCTATTTGCGATGCAAATTCAAAAGAGCTCGTGGTCTCCTGGGGTTTGACAGCAAGGACAACCAGATGAACAAGCAAGCATATCCTCCTCTCGCTGATTCTCTCATCGGGTAGCTCTGCTTTTGAAGACGTTGAGATATCTCAAGTAATCCGGTTCAGTTGGTATGTGCTGTCGCCGAGGTGGGAGGCACACAGACCCTGCAGGACTGTCGGCTACGCTCTGTTCTCTGCCAACCAGTAAAACAGTGAAAACAACCAACTAAGAAGCTCATTATGGACCAGGAGAGCGCTCGAGATGAGCCCCTGCAACACTCCAGCGATCACTTAAGTCTTTGTGGTTGAACTTGAGAGGTTAATAGAGTTTTACAAAAGTTCATACAATATACATGAGGGACCACGTAATGCAGAACGCAGATGGTCGGATAAGGACGAGGAGACGCGAGTGCCTGCGAGCTTGAATTTGTGGTTGGATATCATGCAGGTTAAGGAGGAGCTGATTGTGTTGATTGCTTAAACCTCAATATAACAGCAGACTGCATTAGCTCCCACACACTGTGCACTGCTGGGGAATAATTCAGCCTTTAATGCTAACAGCAACATGTGAGAAGTCTGTGCAACATCATTATTTTTATTGTTTTCCCCTGAACACTGGAGCTAAACATGCATTTTACATACGTCGGATGTCGCGCACGTGAGAGCATCTCTGCAGGAGGAATGATTATTGGTTCTGTAGCAGCATATTGGCATTTTTTTTATCCATGAGGACAACTATTAATAGCGCTGCAGGAGTTTGAGTGTAAATTGGGTGTAAAAGGGAGGATGTAGCTTTGGTATTATTTATGGGTTTGTTCTCTTCACATGTCAAAGGTGCGAGGTTTTAAATTAACGCTTCTTTTTCGCACAGTGTTATTAGAGCGCGGATGAAACGTATTCATCAGATGAATAGAACTCTGCTTATTATTTCTTTTGAGTGACGGTTGTGACTTGCAGGTCTTCACCCACTGCACCATCATCCTCACAGACTAAAGATACGAGCAGGTGTAACGCTGATGCTCCAGTTGGCAGCAGGACGTTTATTTGACCATTGGAGAATTCTTCTGTGCAGATGTTTGGTCTTTTTATTTTTTAAAATCTTTTCCAAGGTCTCTGTGAATCAGCTTTGCCAAATAAGTTGTGTTTTTTTTCCTCACCTGTATCCCCCATGTGATTCTTCCTAAAACTTCTAAAATCACCCCGGCGTGTTTCTCTGTAAGTTCATGGTGTGTTTAGAGAAATATGAATAAAACAGCCGACTTCTCCTCCTCAAATACAAGTGAGTCTGCAGCCAGACTCTGCTATTGATCCCAAATTACTGTCCAGACATGTTTACGAGTACCGAGAGCACGTGCTCAGCCAGAAGCCTCTCGTCATATTGATGTAGATTTTACAGTCTGCTGGAGGTGTTACTGAGCATATGAATGAAATACAAGCGATTGATTTTTGTCCACTTTAGCGTGCATTTCTCTACATGTTTGAATTCAACACAATAACCTAGTGTGTTGGCTTTGTACAGAAGCAGCTAATCTTCAAAATATCAATCACATGCATTGTCTGTCTTCACTACATTCATCTGCAGGCTCATATCTGATCAAGGTTTTCATCGGTGCGACAGAATGATTCATTCTTCTATTATTTTTTTATTTTTGAAGAAGAAGTGATCCCAGAGGTGAGAGGTGTCATTTCCTCGCATGAATCAGTTATATTTTTTCATTTCCTTCAGTTTTAGTCTGTGGCAACTACAAATAATTCGTAAACGTATCTTAGCCTCAGGCTTCACATGGATCATGTCAAGAATCTGAAACCTTCAGCGCTTCTGTGACGGCGCCAATTAATGCTGGTCGGTTTTTCTCAGGGAAGTCTGACCACGGTCGCTGTCTCTGTTTAATGAGGCATTCAAATCATAATCATTCCATTGTTTACACCTTTTGAGGTGAAAGATCTTCACCGGAGAGATGTGGCAAACATGCAGAGTGTTGAAATGATGTGCTCTCGTTTTGAAGAGAGTGTTTATTCTTACTTTTTTTTTTATGCTCAGCTGGAGGTTTGGATTTACAACCCTCAGGGTATTAGTCTTATTCTCAGTTATACTTAATATTCCCAAGTAAAGGAAAGTAATCTGCATTTCTTTTGCAGATATTGTTCCGATGTGAACTAGGTTGTCTTCTTTTGAATCTGGCTGGTTCAAATAAAATGCTCAAAAGCCTTGTTGGCCTCAGAGTTGTCTGTTTTGTAAAAGGCGATGGAATCTCAGCAGTTTAAAATTGATCTAATTGAAAACTATTTTCTCGAGGAAAAGGTCGTGCACACAGAGATTTGTGAGACCAGTGAATGAAACTGTTTTGGAATTATTCTTCACTGAACTATTTTCAGATGTTATGAAGAGACCAAAGATTAATGTCCGTGACGCACTCAGCTGCTGAGGATCACGTGATGTTAGTGGAGCGTACAGCTTCATCTGCATTGAACTGAGAGAAGATACCTTCACATAATGTTCTTCTCGGGAGCATAGACACAGACTGAACAGGATGGACCCCAAAGTTTACATTTGCAGGGGAAAATCAAAAACTGCCCTGTGTTAGAGATGGGATTCAAACCAGTGTAGTGCTGTACTGTTTACACCCACCCGCTGTTTGAGACACGTCAGAAGAATGGTGTGATCCACGTCGCCCGAGGCGCCACGAAGATGCAGTAGAACCAAGGTCACATTTTCACACGCAGTGACAGATCATTTGTCACTTTCAACAGAGCTGTTTCAGTCTGTGAACACTTCTGAACACTGATTGAAATGGATGGAGAATCGTGATGAGATTCAGGAATGAATCAGAACAACAAACGGCAACAGGTCGATTTCTCATTTACACGTTTAACGTCCGGTTCATGAATTTTGAGCCGAGGATCGAGTTATAATGATCTTGAATGTTTGGGTCAGTTATTTAAATAAGTGTTCTTTGTGGTAAGGGAGGGTAGAGCAGGGTAACAGAAGGTCGTGGGTTTCACAAACAAGTTGAAATGTATTAAAGGCAATTTCCTCTCAGCAGTGGGGCTGGATGTCAGAGAGGATGTGATTGAAAGAAGAATTTCAAATGCAACCTCCCCAAGAGCAGTGATTGAATCCTTTGACCTCTGACGGGATTGAAGTTTGCGATGGTTGGGTTTGAGTTTGAGCAGCAGAAAAAAACAATATAAAAACACTTGGATGAGAATGATGCTGCTCGTACAGGCTGTCGTAAAATAACCACAAAGAAATCAGCTGTCGCTCCTTCAGGCTGATCATCAGACTAAAACCTTCATGGTCTTGAGGTTATCGACACATTCAGACAGTTTCAGCCCGAGAACCTCAGGAACGTCTGAGCTGAACATTGCAGCGTCTCAGTTGCCAGCGTGTTTTGTCAGACTACGACGCTCCCTACGTTTGCTTAACTTCCCCAAGATGAACCATCTCAGAAACCAGCTCTCCACCAGGGGACGGGAAACTCCCATCATGTAATCCCAGATGACTCATGCAGCGACACAATGCACTTTTCTGATTGTCTGAGGCGTCTGTTCCCTTTGTTCCTTTGTTGAATCCCATCCTCCCTTTTTCATTCTTCCATTTCACAACGTTGACTGTTTGCTTTCTCGTAGACACAGTGTATTTCCCCTGAACCCGTTCGCTTCCTTTTTTCCTTGACAGAACAAATGGCCTCTTCGTTACGTATCCTCGTGACCTCGGAGGACAGAAGCTCCTGACAGTGGCTGTAGGTAGATTCCCAAGCTTTGCTAAAATGTTGGTTTTACAGCCACTCAGGCAAAAAAAAACTGTATGTTTGTCACCGCTCTCCTGAGACAAGCCCACAGAATAATGAAATGCAATTATTACATGGAAATAGCTTTTCTTTTTTTTTTTCCTTCCCTCCGCTGGACAGTATTGCTGTTTGCAGCTCGGTTGCTCTGACTGAAATGAACATCTCTATGAATAAATCAAAACTGAACAATGTTGGCTCGGTCCTGTGGAAGTATCCGAGCATTTGGTGAAAGTGCCAGGCAGTCGGTTCATTTATGCAAATACAGCAGCAAAGTAAAAAGCCTTTTCCCGATGTTTATTTCTGATGGGAATGGTTACGTCTGATTTCTATTTTTATTTTCCGTGAAGACAGTGATGAAATAATAAATGGTGCTGGTGCAGGCTCAGTGATTACTGCCTGATGGAACTGGATTGTTTGACTCCTACCAGATAATTAGCTTTTTAACCCGTGTTTCACATGGGTTTTGTTTCCACTATCTATATTTTTAGCTATTCATTTCCCCCTCCTCACTCCTTCTCCCCATCTCCACCCTTTTCCTCCTTTTTTTTTTCTCTCTCCCTATCATCACTCCTTCCTTACATAACACGTTGCAGGGTACAGATGTACATGCCAGATGGATAGGTGGGAGTTGCCTTGATTTTTAGCCAACATCTAAATGCCAGCTTTCTCTTTTTCCCTGACAGAAATACATATATGAAATAAAAAACGGGGATCATGCATTTGTAGCTGCACAGACATTGTGCATGTGTAACTCTCTCGCTTTATAAACCATCCTTGTGTTTTCTCACACAAACAAAGTGCAGCTGCGTCAGTGTCAGCACATGAGTAATCCTGAACGCAGTGTAGCGTTTGAAGAGAGAAAGTTGATTCCGACCTTTGCTCACCCTGCTTTTCAGAATTTCACAACCTTATAGTAGATGCATATGTTTTAAACTGTTGACCAGTGTTAGAAAACTTGGGGATAACCACTTGTGGTAATCAGTAGCACACGTTTAATTGACTTTCTACTATTACTGCATGAACAAGATGTATTCATCTCTGAACTGTTGCTCAAGTGAAACATCCTTCAGGTTTAATTCAGGAGCAAACTCGTCTTCTTCTATGTGATCATCCGAGGAACAAAACTTCATGCTCGTACGTGCTACAACTATAAAGACATCGGAAACAAACTAAAGGCAAACATTTCGAACAAGAAGGTTCCGTTAAACTTCTACAGGGATGAAATCAGTGTAAACTACTTTGAGGAGATGTGAGAGTCTTTATGTCAAAGCGTTTCTCATTATATTATTAGTTTTATCGGAGAGCACGAACTATAGAAGACATTCTTTCTACAGTTAAACAACCAGCTATGCTAAAGGACGCTCATCGTAAAGCGTTGCTGTTACGTGCAGCCTGTGGGATGGTAGTATTACAGACAGAGAGCCTTGCCTCTGTGCTGCTCGGCTGACTGTCGCTGTCACGGAGGCTTGTCCCTGTCAGCGAGATAAATGACATCCCAGCTACCCCGCTATCTACATGATACCTGAGAGACGGAGACACTGGTGATGCCCTTCAAACGCTATACACCATCAACCCTGTGGGTGTGTGTTGTCAGGAGAGCAGTGTGTGTGCGTAGGTGGGTGCAAGTGCGTGTGCCTGCACATGTCATGGCGTGTTGGCATACAGATATGTCAGTGGAGCATGTGCACTCTGGCACGTATGCATGCAGTTTATAAATATGACCACCCTCTTTAATCAGGTAGCGTCTACAGTATGTTGGAGGCAAATTACCCATGACACTTCAGCAATCTCGTTACAACAGCTACTGCTGAGCGTCAGCATAATCTATTACAGGTCAATGCTTGTTCACGTGCAAATACACTGTGTGCATGATATGAAGGTACCACTTGGATGATGTAGTAGCAAGGTCCAAAGCATAAATAGCTTTTTACTACTGAAATAGAGCCGACTTCTTGTTGTTACCTTCAGATAATAGTTTACCTCTGACCGACTGGTGCTATCATCTTTTTAAGTAAGGTCTCAGAGGAGGCAGGGTGAAGGTGTTGGAGATGGAGTTCAGTCCTACCTTCCCAACTTCCTTTTCACAAAGACGGCACCAAAACACCCAAACAAATCCAACCAGCCATTATCTACCATCCACAAAGCCCTTGTCCTGACACTGCAGACGAGAGACCACCTCCTGCTCGAGCCTTAACCTCCCCCCTAACCCTCACCCTATATACAGTATATCCCTGGGAGGACATAGAGGAACAAAGAACCATCCAAGCTCACATTCCAATTGATCCAAAGAATCCGGAGGAGACGAATGCACAATGGCTGCAAGGGAGAACTCAAATGTTTCTTTTGATTAATGAGACAATTTGTATTTTAAACCTGGAGCGCGTTCTTTATATATCATGGTTTTAGTGGCATCGCAGCCAGTTCGCTCTGGTGTCACGCGGGCCATCAAATCCTTGTTAAAAGCAGCAGTGGGCAGCCGCAATTACAAGACAAATATTTGCTCCACGTGACAATCTTGATGCCAAACACCAACCTTTTCCTTTGGCACTTAGCGAGCACGGAGCTGCCAATGATCTCACTTTGAGCCCATAACACTGCTTCCTGAGCACCCTGCACTCAGAGTTAATAATGCACTGGGAGCTGACTGCGGAGGCTGCCAAATCTCCGTAGTGACCGCAGCTACACCGCCATCTCCCTCTGCTTCTGCCTTCAGGTGGGGGGGCTGACCTTTGTGAGCGGCCAGCAGGAAAATGTCAGTGCGGTGTAAACTGTTAGCAATCTCAATTTGTGATGGCATTTTCTATAGCCAGACCCTCGGGCTGCCGCTCAGGGTCGTGCCATTGTAGCTCGTGCGTGTGAGAGAGGTCATGACTTTTTATTTACATGTGCGTGGTGCGTCCAAGTAGTTTTGCTTGTGATATACTCATATATATGTATAAGTCTTGACCTCTCACCCTCTCACCTCCAGTCCCAGAACGTGTCTCACCATCACTGGCGGATATTAAACTCTATTTGTGTACTTGACTGATTGAAATTCCACAAACAGTCAATCCTGCAAATAGACAAAATAAAGAGCAGATCAAAGGATTAACAGTCCTCTCGATTATAATATGTATGAACCCTTTGAAAGTCTTAAGTGTGAATCAGACAGTCGAGTCAGTCCCTCAGCTACGCCGCCTAAAAAAGTGAAGGTTTTCTGTGTACAGTACGATCAGCTAAATCCCTCTGGCTGTTTGGGCCTATTGCTGAAAAATGTCTGGCTTTGACTGCTGAATAATGAAGGCAGTCTTCAGGGACGGGGAGAGGAGCGACCGATACAATCTTAATGTTGTCAAATCCGACAAACAAAAGGAGGGATATCAGCGCTGAGGATGAATGTGGCCATTACAGAAAAAGGATGCCCTTGCAGATAGCACTGCCAGAAATGGCACCGGGGAACGTTTGCTCTGCTACGTCCTCGTATTTGAAGTGAACCGCTTTCCAAAATCGAGCTGAGCCTGAGTGAGCTCTCCGTGCATGGAGAAGTTGTTCCTCAAGGCAAAGCCAGACAAGTGGAAACCAGCCAGACCACGAGAAACGCTCCTGTGAGGCGGTGGACACGAGCGTCATAGAAAATACTCTGCTGTGCTTTTCGTTTGCTTCTTTCCATTTCATAAAATCAGGTTTTCCTGGCTCATTACTCAAAACAGTATTCCACTACACCAGCCTTCCCTTAGGTCCTTCATGTACTTCTTTAACTTTCTCACTTACTGAGCACTCATTTGCTCTCTTAGCCATTTTCCTCCAGGGTTCACCTTGTACAATTTCTTGCCCTGGCTTCGGCTTCCTAAGTCAGCCTTTCATAAGACATTCATAAAAAACAGAGGTGCAGAGTACTTCTTCATTTTCAAGTCTTACACTATGAGTCGGTGTGACGAAAAAAAATATATGACTAGAAAGACAGCAAAAGACAGAAGTGGGAGGAACTTCAATTAAATCTTCCACCTGAATAAGTCATGTCTTTTTAATAGATTTCAGGAAATAGTCATGAATATGTAATATTCACTTTTCAAATCCTTCTTTCTGGTCACACAGTGACAGTGAAGATATTTATAGGGAAAGTGAGAGAAGTACGTCGAGGACGTGCTGCAAATGCTTTCAGGTTTGCTTGAGGATGGGGGGGGGAAAAATTACCCCAAGGAACTGAATTTAAAATGCCACAAAATGAATAACCATCGAGACAAACCCTAAAGAAAATGATACAAATATCATCTCCGTCGAATGTGACCACGAGGAGCAGGCTTCAAGAAGAGCGCTGTGAAAACCTGTCGGCACTTGAGAGGAAGAACAAGATGGAGATGGGGTCAGAAATGTGACGGCTCAGAGATGGTCGGGAGCGGGAATCAAGGGTGGTGCGGCTGAAAGCTTTCAGGGATGTGACCTTTAACAAACAAGCGTTGAGGGTTGCGTGGCTAAATGCCACACAAAGAATCTTTACCGAGAAGTATTGGCGGGGCAGATGTGGGCTGGACGGGGAGCGCAGTTTGGAAAAAGTTTGTGAAGTAGCAGCTTGCTCATGTATTGATTGAAAATCTGTTTGTACTCACGTGGGGATTTTGTGGAAAGATCGTCAGTGGGCAAAAGAGAAAGATTCAAGACGGAGAGGAGGCATCAACTTTGCACTATTACTATTATTATTATTATTACTTTTAATACAAATATGATCTGAAACACTGTTAAATAAATATATTTTCTCATTTTCTGTTTTGCGAAGCAGGTTTTTCCAAGAGAATCTATAGAGTAATAATGTTTTAGAAAAAGATATTGAATGGTTCACATCACAATGCAAATAAATCCCTGAAAGACAGAGAAATTGATTTGCTAAACTAAAAGTACCGCCCTTATAAAATGAAGATATCAGATTCCGGAGGAGCGAAGTATAGTTTCATGTTCTGCTCCAGCGGTTGCCCCCTCGCTGACATATTCAGTGAAGTATCGCAGCCAACAGGCTTCGCCATCTGGTGCCCGATTAAATGTTGGAGTTCTGTCTGGAAAGTGTGTCCAGTTTTATTTTGGTCAAATTGATTCCTGTGTCTTTAACGCAGACGGCAGCTCATCAACATTTGTGGCTCCGTCTCCGCCTCTTGTAGTTGGCGCTCTGAGTCGTGTTCTGTTTGACGGGCTGATTGAGAGATTTGTCAGAGGCCGGTGCAGACTTGTCTGGGTCTGCATGAATATTCCTGGGGTGAAGCGGGTCCCTCAGGAGCCTGGATGTGACAAGTGACGGGATTTACTGCTGACGGACGACTTTGCGAGGGGAGAGGACGGGATGGAGAGAAACAGAGAGGTGGCCACTGGTGTCACCTGACATCTATGGTACATCTCGATTTTCACCCTCAAAGTGTCGTCCATGAGACGGACAGAGACGGAGATGGTGCTGAACGTGCACGTGGGGACATTGGACTCTTGGACGAAGGAAAAAGCACATTTTCTTTTGGTCTCCCTGTCCCTGTGATTCTCCGAGCACTTTATTCAGTTGACAATTTTAGAGGTAAGACGGCTCTCTGTGATAGATGAGTTTTTACCATCAGCGAAGGCAAGATGGAGTGCTCCAATTAACATGGCTTTTGACAAATGAACTTCGAGACGGAGTTCACTTAGAAAGCAAACTGCTGGGATTTATAATATATGATGTTTATGATGATAGATGATGGTCCCAAAATCTGACAGAGCCATGAATAAACCAATGGTTAATTGAAGAGTGTATTTTGGCCTTAGGGGGCCAAAGGTTTAGCTTCTTCTTCTTAAGATTTAAGGCAAAAGTTACTGAGGGGAGAGAGATTTTCAGGTGCTGTGATATAAGACAAAACTTTGCCAGTCAGAAAGTAAGAAAAGTATTTCACAGGCTCATCGAACTCAAAAGATCCGTGGATGAAAAAGTTGTTTATAAATGTCTTTGATTTGAGGCAAGTTCCAGTCGAACAAATCTGAATTCATCCTGGTTCAATGAATCTAAGGGAGGATAAAAAAAATAAACCAAAGACAAAAAGAGGGAGGGAAATGAAAGTTAGTCCCTTTTTTAAAGGATGCGAGGGACACAACAGAGACACAACAAGCTCCGCTGCTGTTTCCCAGGAGCTGCGGCTCGGCTGCTTGGACAGAGCTTGAAACGGGAAGAAGCAAAGAGACTGAAAAAGAACAGCCAACAACAACAGCATCCTCAGAGGACTGGCACTCTGTGACATTTCAGCCGTGCCCGTGGGCTGTGTGCACGAGACGATTAATGTGTATGCATGTGAACGTACACAAGCGCGTGTGTTTGCTTGACAGCTCCAGGATTTTTTTTTTGCTCGGAAATTAAAACGTGTACTTTGCTGTAGCTGGAGTTTTACAATCCTAACTGGTTTTTTGAAGGAGAATCTTCATGTTAACGTTATTTTATTTTTGATATGGTTTGGGACTTCAGGTAATGAACAGGAAGTACTTGACCCCAACGCATCACGATGCGATGGAAATCATTTAACAACACATCCGGCTCTGAGGTTCACCCCTCGTTACGTTGGTTCTGCTCGTGGAAACCAGGTTAATGGAGCTAAATTAAGTCTTAAGATCTGTGTGAAAAAATAATTATAATAAACATAGCATGAAGCTCCTCAAGCTCTGTGTTAATCACAAGGTTGCATAATATTTAAATAACATTAATATGTGATGCATATGCGATTAAACACATATTTAAAGTGTGTGACCTAAAAACAAAGGGTGCACAAGAACAACCATGTTTTCCTTGTAGCTTCTCTTCCTTGATTCTCTTTATATTGGTTTTATCTTTCTCTTCTTCTCCATTCTACGTCTCTCTCTCCCCGATGAGAATGACATAATTGTTTTTGTTAACCCTAAACCTTGATGTAACGATGATGATGCATCTAAATGTCTCTCCGTCCTCTAGGGAAAAAAAAAAAAAGAAACATCTGAAGACATTCGAATGACAAATTATCAAGCGGTTGTCGGGATATGAAGACGAGCAAAGGATCCAACAATCAGATTGTGGTTGTCACTCTCATACATCACAAGTACAAGTTTAGGGAATGCTTAATAATGTAATAAATAACACACACATTGATTTAAAGCTCTGATGGAACCAGCGGTTTTTCAGCTTAATGATCAATTCTTGAGATGCCATTAGACAACCTGCCAGTGCAGCCACCTCCATTTGTGTGTGTGTGTGTGTCTGTCACTGCGAGTGCGTGTGAGTTTCCCTCTCCAGAGGTGTAATTACCTGTGGTGTTGCCACAGCGTCCTGCGGCTGTACCCGTGCAGCCACAGACAGGCCGACCAGGCAGGAGAGCAGCGGTGGCAGTAATTGGTCGGAGTGGTCCTGCAGAGAAACGCATGTAATCAGACAAAGAGACACAAAAAACACACAGGGAGAGTCAGAGAGAACACCCCCCCCCCCCCCCCACACACACACACACACACAACAAAGAGTCGCCTGAAAGGGAAATGTCCTCGTCTTTTCATAGAACACTCACATCAGTCAAACAAACAATCACTGACCTGTTGTCCACACCAACAATTTGTTCAGTCACTAATAAAGACGTTATTATATTTGTGATGGAGGACCAGTCGTGGACAATGGGGGACGGAGGTCTGCCAGTGGTCTCCAAGCAGCCTGTCAGCACTGTTCAGTTTGTTTGTCTTTGTACCATGAAGACAATCTTGTCCCATCACTCGTCATGGCAGACGGATACCGGGGACAAACATGTCCCTTCTCTGAGGAGGATTAGAAGTAGAATTACTTCAGTCCCTCACTTAACCCAAGCAGGATGGGTTACCTGAGTGTACCCAGGCATGCATCACTTCTGAATGAACTGGTTACCTCTCAGTCCACAGACACAGTACTTGAGGGATTTCCGCAGTATTTTATTGAAGTAACTGTATATGTACATATACTGTCATATAAATGCCGGGTCTCCGTGCACGGTACAAAGTTGTATAATCGTGCAGCAGCAGCAGAATGTCTGCAGCTCGGCCGACAAACTCATTTCAAAGAGGATTTTCATCCTGGTTGCATCTATTATGTAGTAAAAAAAACTAATGAGGTGCCCCCTAGTGGTAACCACATAACCTGGACCAGCATTTTGTGCGTCTCTGTGTCTTCACCCGAACATTTGTCCGTGTTCATGTATTTATCAGCAGGCTGTTGGACTCAATTCCCTGCATCAGCACTTCTGAGCAGCCAGGGCCACCCCTAATCCATACGGTCCCTGTCAGCCAAATGCTAATGATGCTGGAGCCCAGTCTGCCATAGATCTCCCCCCCCCCCCCCCCCCCCCCCCCCCCCCGAACCAGCCTCCACCCTCCACCTGCATCGCCTCCATCTGTCAGGAAACCAACCTGCCATTTACATCAACGATAATTTGGAATTTTAGAACCACGCGCCGCCCGAACACATCACAGATGTACGAGGTGGAGTGAAGCCGGCTCTGCTCGAGACATCGCAGGATCGTAAACGGGACGACTTCAGATCCTCATCTTTACATAACAGTTAGAACTGGTATAGATTTCTGACTTCTTGGCAGAATAAGTGTTGTATATTTCTGCCACATTAACAATTCAGTCTCAGCTTCTCCCTCATCATAAGCAGCCGAGTGAAAAACAACAGAGAACCTGATGTAATGTGGCACAATAGAGACGTTTCTTTTTCAGAACATAAATTGGGGGCACAGTTTGGTAATAAGTGCTGAATTGTCGTCCTATATCTTGCATAATTAGCTGTTATGTAATCACTGGCTAGACCACGACATGTGACTCAGCACACGCAGTTAATTTCCAAAGAAATTGGGTCGAAAAAAGCTGCTGTGGCTCCGTGTGTCGCTGAGAGCGTCTGTGGCAGATCCAGATCATATTTAGAGCCGTCTCTGAACCTGTGAGTGGAGCGAGTGGCAGTTAGTGTCACAGCGAGAACAAAAAGTTATATGTGAAATAAATGACAAACACACACACACACACACACACACGGTACAAACACACGGGCGGAGAGGAAGAGGCACAAATGGAGAAAGAGGAGACCGACACTCATAAGTTTGACGAATGAAAGGATTGCAGGGAGAGTCGCTCAGGGCGGGAGTGACACAAATAAACAGATGGATGAGTGCAGTGAAAGAAGAAGAGTTATTGTTATATGACGACAACACACACACACACAAAATGAAAACCTGCCAAAACCTGTCAGTGTTTGGAGAACAGCCACTTATCATTGGCATCATCATCATTCTACAGCAGCTTCATATACTGTATATATATATATATATATATATATTTTCACAGGTAGCTGGCAGGCAGATGTATGTACAGATATTTGCTGGCAGAGAACTTCACAGATCAAATGTATGTATGTGACGACTTCTTCATGTTGGCACCTTCTTTTTTTTTTTAAGAAGAAGAAGAAAAAAAAAAAGATGTGCAGCTTCCGAACAGCCGACTGTCTCTAAAAACCAAAGATAAAGTGCAACCTGACTGAGTCTTTGCTGAACTTCCATTTCATTGCAATCCTGCATGATTTAATGCCTCTGGGCAAATATTTTCACTTGTGTGCATTGGATGAATCACCCACTTTATACTGCCCCCCCCCCCCCCCACCCCCACCCCCCCCCACCCCCCCCCCCCACCCCCACCCCCACCTCTCTCAGCGAGCTGATTTCAAGTCCAGAGAAAGACAGATGGAGCAGATGAAGATTCACGGAAAGACAAGCTGCCTTTTTAGCCTGACAGTGATCAGCCTGTTCTGCATAATTAGGCTTTTTCCTGGAGAGAATAAAAGCCCTGAGACAAAATATAAATAACCTTGGAGAAGTTCAGATGTGATGCCATAAATACAATTATTTAATATTTTTACAGTGTACGAACAAACTGTTTTCATAAGTGCTGCTTCGCCACCTATTCTAAGCACGGCCCTGGAATACGAACAAGGTCACTTCTACACACACACACACACATGCATGCACACTGTACAAAGAGACCAGATGGACGCTCTACACCAGCTCCCTGAATAAGGCACTCCTGTGACCCGGGCCACCTGGGCCCCGGAAGGTGACAGCATGTCTCAGTAGGAACATGCACACATGCACATACACAGAATTCAGACGTACATATCCGCATGTACTCCAGCGCACCGCATGCACGCTCACGCACCTGGACACGCGATGCAGAATCCCAGCAGTGGCCCGGTAACAACCTCCTGGTGGCCACTGAGCCAGTATGTGGATTTTTTATTGTCCAGGTAAATATTGTGTTATTGTTCGAAAGAGCGGGGATGATGATACGATGTGCGCTCGCGGTTTGAAGGGAAGAGGCTTTGCTGAACTAACTATGTAACACGTCCCTTCATGTCCAATTTCTGGCTTTCGAGCTGTGAACAACACGGACTGACTTTGATAAAGACGTCACACAAAAATGTTTTTTCACATTCTCTTGATCACAAAAAAAAAAAAAAATCATTCATTATTCAAAACTCATTACTGTGTAAAATGCAGTTATTTCAACGTGTGGGATCCATTGTTTATGAGATGCAATATACTTTGTGCGTGAGCTTGTAAAAACCACTGGGGACCACGGGAGAGGTGGGTGGGCTGTGATACAGCTTTAATTTGAATATGTACTCTGTCGTACTAATCAGATCTGTGTATTTGTACACAGTGCCTGCGTTGGAAAACATTTGTGAAAACGTGTACGAGCAAAGTTACTTGAGGTACGTGTTGTACAGTGCCGCGGTCCCGCCGGTCGTGTGCACCAGACTCAACGGCAATTTGCCATTTTTGTTTTTCTAGTTTAATTACAGAGTGTGCTCGGTTGATTAACTTCCTTTCTGTCAACAGCATTTTACCTGACTGTGTTTATCACGGTGATATTTAGCTCCTGAGTGATTTGTTCTAATTAAAACAAAGAAAATGCCAAATTTTTTCTCATTAACTTGAATTGAATCTATAAATTCACTAATAAATTTAATATAAAAGTAAAAATACAACATTTACCTTCCACCCAGTAAAGCTGGTTGTGTCTAACAGCACCGTGTACCTTTAGGGTACTTGTACTTGCAAATTTATATTTTATATACAACCAGGAAGTCATGCAAATGTTTTTTAACACTAAACTACTGCTCAGTAAAAGTACAAATAACTGCAAATCACAATAATATTACACAGATAAGGACAATTAGAAGTTCGGACTCCTTTGATATTTGCATTTATTCTGACTTTTGCATATTTGACTTGTATCCTGTGGTATCACTGCTTCAGGGGCAGCAGAAGGAACTGAATGTTCTCCATCCCTGGAGGACAATTTATGTCGCAATTACAGTGGCTGTGATGCCTCCAAGCAAATGTTGTTGCTCATCTCAACAGACTCGCACTGCACATTTTCACCCGACGTGTCGGAGCCTCAAATCTTTTTAACTCAAGTCCAGATATTTTGACAGTTTTGTATTCCCCTTTAAAGCAGCAGCAGCAGGCAGCGACCGGCTTCAGCGTGAACTCGTCCATATCTGTCACCCACAGTCTCATCTACTCAAACTTACAGTCAAATGGGCCATCTGTGCAGGAGGGGGGGGGGTGGGGGGGGAGTGGAGGGAGAGAGAGAGAGAGAGAGAGAGAGAGCGAGCAGGCCACACTCAGAGCTTCTGTCCGGGCTTCCAGGGGCCGATATTAAAGGCTCATCGAGACAAATTGCTCCAACAATCGCTCGCTCCTTTCATCTCGTGTTTCTGAAGCTCCCTGAAAACGTTTCTCACTCTTACTCTGAAGAGTTGCAGCTCAATAACTCTGCACTTCCTGCGGACCAGGGAACGCCCGCTGTCTTGTCACATGGGTACCGAATGTATGGCGTCACGTGACGTGAGCGTGAAGAGCAGTAAATCTACGTGGAGCGATTGATCAAGGGAACGTTTCCCATCTAACGTCGTTTCTTTTATTCATGACCGTTCCACTGCCGTGTTTTCATTAGCGTAACCACGACAACAACCATCCTGTAACCGTACTTAATCCATTATTTAGCTCGAGCCACAATATTTTCCAGAAACCTTCCCGCGGGAATGTTTGTACCTTCCCGGGCACAAACATTCCCGCGATTGTTCTCTAATAAGCTAAACTGCCTTTTTTTTGAAAAAAAATTTAGTAGGGTGGTGACACATGAACTACGGTTGTTCGATGACATTTGTTTCCACGTTCACCGTTACCTTTTTCACTGCAAGGCGCTAATTAAAATCACCTCAGCTCCCGACGAGGTTTCATACCTGTGTTAATTCTGTGGTGACGGCCTCAAAGAGAAGACGGGAGTTTATTAACTCAAATGCTAAAAGATGGTATTAGTGGAGCTGTTGGTGTTTAAACGTCCTGGAGAGAGTGTGTTTTGTTCTCTGTCTGTGTAGCTGTCGGTTCGCTCAGGGTAACTTTCTACCTCCAGCCACGACTGAAATGAAATTAGCTGCTGGAGCTTTAAAACTTTAATTTCTTTTGCAACAGGAACTTTAAATTCACATCGGCAGCCTGTGTCCACTCCTCACATCGACGCACCGTTCTTCCTTGATAATTAATGTTCATTACTTGAGATTCTATATGGAAGACCCAGATGAATGAGTAAATAAAAGGAATTCATATTTTTTTCCCTTTTTAAATAAAACAAAAAGACACAATGAGGAAACGTCACATGAATAATGTCAGGGACACAGAAACAGTTTTCATTTAAAGTGCGTCTCCTGAATTACTCATTTGTCTCATTGCACTTACCTCAGATCTGTTTTTGCCTCGGCTGCAGGGACACTGGCGCCCACACTGCTTTTTTTTTTTACACGGTCGACATATTGCATGTTTGCTGAACGAAGAACTGTTACATCACGAGAAGACGTTTCATAGCATGTAATTGCAGAGCAGTAGACTAACGAAGAAGTTAATTGGAAGTAAACAGACATTAATTGGTCGTTCGACATACAGAGAGTAGATGTGTGTGATATGATTGGATCACACTTCACCTGACTCAGAGTGGAAGGAACAGTCGTGTCTCACTGAGTTTGTGTGAATTGAAGTACAATTGTTCCCTGACAGATGCTTAAAATGTCCCAGAAACCACTGCCAGCGTGGACCGCCATTAACGTTAGTTCCACGCCACTGAAGTCTGGGACGACCAGAGAGCGTGTCTGTTTCCTGCATCCCGTCTTTTCTTTCTCTGAGCAGAATCAGCTGCACACAGCTGCAGAGCAAATGAAGAGGAAACCAGGAAGGAACTGGAAACGAAAGCAGATAAAGATAAACAGCTCGTCTTCATTTATCAGGAAGTTGGGGGCTCTTTTGGGTTCCACCTGCTGTTTGCTGTAGACGATGGGAGACTCCCCTCCGCAGACAGATGGAGACAGAGGCGGGAGGCAGGAGGAGGTAGGGAGCGGATAATGAGGAGGGCAGAGGAGGCTGGAAATCATTTCTTACATGAAAACAAGATCTGTCTGTTTGTTTCCCATGCGGAATATCTGCCATTCTTACTTCTGTGAGAATAACGGGAGGATGTTGTATAGAACCTGCTGGTAGTCCACTGCATGCCGTCTTTCTTTGTATTCTCTTGTCAGTCATCATTTGTTTGGTTAATTGGCGCTCATTGATTGGTTAGAGCCTCCGCTGCACCACTGCTGGCGAGGCTGGAGGTTATTCTGAAGATAGCAGCCTGTCGAAGGGATAAACAACAACAGCAACAACAAATGGCCCCTACTGAGCTAAAAGTACAGTCATCACCGACCGCCGGCCTGTTTGTTTGTCTGTGTGTGTCTGTGTGTGTGTGTCTGTGTGTGTGAGACGTACATTTGAGATTTAGAGATTGAAAGCAAAGCGCCAATAACAGAGTTTGCTTTAAAAACAAAAACAAGTTGTTTCGGCCCTGTCCTTGTTTCCCCCCCACAGACCGTAATAAACAGCTACATCCCACACCACTTTATTCTTCTTAATGGGGGCCATCAATGCTGGAAGCTTTGGCTTGTCTTCATTCCGCCTGTCCGCGGGAGAGTCGGCGGCTCGGAGGTCGGAGAGTAACAGGTTTCGGATTCCCAAGGACTGAACTTTAACAACGCCGGTGCAGCTTTATCGTCCCCACGGGGACAATTTGATGCGATTGTGTCAAGTGTGTAAAACTTAAAAACAGACACTGCATCCAAAAAGGAAGATTATAACTCTGTGTGTTGTTTGGCACAGTTTTCAGAAAGTAATCCGTGTGCATGTTGATCTGCCAGCCTTGCCTTATAGTGATAATAATTAGATTACACAGGATTTTTACATGTACACAACTCGAGACTGTTTGACGTTAACAGACATTAAGTCTCAGTCGAGTTTATGTCTCCGTTCCAAGCCGCAGCGCTGAGGAGCAGACAGTGTGTGGGACGTTCAGGACTTTAAGCTGAGAGCTGAGGTTCAACGAGAAGAAGGTATAAGATGATAACTATCACACGCCAACTCATTAATTCAGGAGATGCACTCAGAGCGAAAACTTTCTGTGTAACTGAAATTATTCATGTTATATAAATTCCTTTTATTTACTCGTTCATCTGGGTTTTTTTCGTATTTTGCCCCTTTTTTAAAAGCTCTCATGGAGAAGTGAACTTGAGACGAACGTTCGGCACAAACACTTTTAATGGCAAAGTGATGAGCATTAAATATTGAGGCGGAGCGGCTCGTGAATTCGTCCCTTTCGTGCGTCCGCGAGGGATGTTTGTTCTTCACCCGTCTTCACTTTCCTCTCAGACATATTATGACAAAGCTGGAAGCTACTAATGTTCTCAGGAGAGGAAGAGTGCAGGTGTCAGAGCCAAAGTGCTGCCACGATCTTAATGAAGATGAGTGAATCACAGATAATCACATTAAGTGAATGGACTAAATGTGTATATGTGTATTTTTTTCTTTTTGTTGCTTGTATTTGGAAATTTGCAGAGTTCATCAAAGTGTCACCATTAATCATTATTCAAATATTTTTAGGATGCAAACTAGTGATGCATGTTATTCTGACAGGTTGTTTAGGTTTAGTTTTCCTTTTTTTAAAGTGATGGTTCCAATGATAAGCAGGTTAGTACCAGAAGGTGTTTTTAGTCGGTGGGCTTCTTTTGTCCGTGTAGAGAAAAGTGAATGATTCAGTTTCTCACAGCTTTAACTTGTGGTATTTAAATGCAGATATGAACGAGGGTCACTCTAGGAGCCGTGTGTCGAACAAGAGTGTTTGCATTTGCAGCCCCCTGGGTTCAAAGTGCTCCACATACAACAAGGTCTGCTAACAGCACATGGACATATGCACCCACCCACCCGCAGGGTTCAGACCTCAGGACTCAAACCTGCAGCCCAGCTGTCTGCCGCTGGGCTGCTGGCCACGCTCCACCTCTGAGCTCATCGCTAACCTCCACCAACTACACAGACACTGAAAAGCACACAAGTGCGTGAACGCACATTCTCCGCGTCAGCCCGCCGTCTCTGGTGCCTGCGGTGCTGTATTTGGATTCGACCATCTGTTCGAGGGTCACCTGACAGGTGTAGGTGCAGCTCTCTCTCTCTCTCTCTCTCTCTCTCTCTCTCTCTCTCTCTCTCATCTTTGTCCTCCACTGATGTTGGAGAGCGCCACATGGATCAAATGTACACACTTAATCACATGCATGATATCTCCCTTCCCTTAATATGTGTGTTCATATTGAAACAGTTGTTTCAGGGGCCTCAGCTCGGGTCCGGTTCCGTGGGACCCCGACCTCTATGGACCTGGTGCTCAGGGCCTGTTCTCGTGCAGCCATGATCGCGACGGTTATATTTCACTGTGGCCTGTTGGTCCTCCATGACATTTCTTCTTCCTCCTCATCTCCCTGTGTCTTCTTGCTGCCTCAGGCACTCTGTTCGGGGGCAGTGGGTGGTTTTCATCCTTCTGTGTTCCTGGTGGATGCTCGTTGTTTTGTCCCGGATCGCGGACTCTCAGTAACCCGCCCTCTTTATGAGGTTGATACAGTCACTCAGGGTGCTGCACTCTGGATGGACCCCACCGAGTTTTCTTGTCTTGACATCAGCGGCATCTGTCTGCTCCTGTGGCCAGCTTGCTATTCCAGCTGGGTATCTGATGACTGGAAGAATGTACACACTGACGGTTGGGTCTTTCCTCCTTCCTCTGAGCTGCTGACTTCTCCGGAGGACTGTTGCCTCTTACCTCCTCGCTTCCTTATCATGACTCCCACTGCGAGGGAGAGGGAGGAGGAATGAGTCTGGTCAGCATAATGCAAAGAAGATTAAACATGTGTAAGATAAAGAAAGATAAAACAAAAGCACTGAGTAATGCTCTCATGTGAAAAACTGAATATTGAAGTGTGAGGAGGAAATAGAGAAATTGCTTCTAGGTAGTTTGTGCCTCCTCCATCTTATTCCTCCTTCATGCAGAAGTAAATCTGTGACGGAGACAGAGAAGTTAAAGGTGCGCTGCAGACCTTCAGACGGCTGCCTGTTATTTAACAGAGGATTTGGAGATAAGGCCGGCCTGGCCTACACTGCTGAATTCTCTTTGTCTCTGGAGGAATCACCTGTTCTTTGGATTGGAGAGTGATGCACACAGAGCTTTGCATTCATTTACTAATCCCCGCTGCTGCCACCAGAACTGTTATCACACTGTGATTCTTCAAAGAGACGGACAGAGAGAGGGCGATTTATTCTTCCCTCTAAATCTTCTCCTCTGTGCTGATTCATCAGTGTATCTGGACGACGTGGACATGCACATGTATACGAATTCACGAACTTCAGCAAAATACTGTTTATAAATGTTCAGTGCATTTCATATGGTGCTGGAAGAAGTGGGAGAAAATGGGAAAATACAAAATAAAACTTTTCTGTACTTACGCTCTGGGGCTCTTAAAAGATAGTGGCAAAAGTTTAACTGTCCCTAATAACTCCTCCGGTGTGGTTTGGTAGAACTTTGTACAAAAGCCACCCAACAACTCCGAGTTGTGTTGTTGTGTATAGAGACACAAAAACTTTTAGCCATGTTGCGGAAATGACCTGAGGTTTTGTTTTTGCCGTAAAAGATGACGACTCTAATACTAATAAAAGCAATAATTTCATTTTTATAGCATTGTTTAAAACAGTTGTGACAAAGAGCTTCAAAAAAGAAAGATTAATAAAAGAAAACATTTAATAAAGTTCTCCACCAAAGACAAAGACTTTGTTAAAGGAGGAGTCAGATAAAGTTACTCCGTCATTTCTCCATCTGTGTGTGAGGTCAGTCTGTCAGAGGGAACGCAGTGTCACTAAAATATATATGAACACCTCTTTTTAAAAAAGCTTTCCTCTTCTTAATGAGCAAAGAGGATTTATATTGGAAGTGATGGGATGACGACAACCTCGTGGATCTGAAAACACACTAAAGGGAAACCAGTAGTGAGGGAGCAAGGCAGAAATAAAATATCTTTGTAACAGTGTGTGAGAAAGCCTTCAAGATAAAAACAGACATCTTATGAAACACGCAGCACAGTCAAATAAAAAGGAGCGAGAGTGGAGGAGAAGGAATGAGGGATGTGGTGAATGAACTGAGGGGAGGGGGAGGAGGGTGGGGGGTGGTAGGGAGATGAGAAAGTGCAGCGATGACCATCTTAATATTTCAAAGGGCGGGGAGTCCGTCTGACTGTTGATGCAGCGCGTTCAGATGAAAAATGTAGAAGCGAGACCGACTTATTTCAGCTGCGTTGAAAGAGACATTTTCTGAAGCTCCCCTCAATACAAATTTAATTGGTTCTTCAGGTGAGCAAATGTGATTGATCAGAGGGAAAATGTTTAATTCATGGGCAATGAAAGAATACGGAGTGTGTCTGAGAGCGTCCGCACACACACACACACACACACACACACACACACACACACACACACACACACGCAGGCCTGTGTGCACAGTTAATTTCGTATTCACAGACACACTCTTATGCAAACGTAGCCACTAAACAGCTGCCAGCCGACACACCATACAAACACACACACACACACACACACGATCAGGCTGACTCAACAAAACATACCGAGACTGTCAATAATTTAGGGCAGCGCTGTTCGAGGCTCTCAGGTTCTCTGGAGAGCAAAGTTCTGAGGCTAAGCTAAGTCTTCTTTTATTTAAAGTGGCAGCCGCTAAATGCACTGGATGATAAACACCGCGAGAAGAGACACGAGCTGTTTTCAGCCGTGAACTCTGCAGGACGTCTGCACAACGGGGTCAAGACTTTGTCCAGTGCAGCAGGAGACGCGCTGGTCAGATGCAGGATGCAGTCACGCATGCAACAACTAACTCCTGAGCATCAGGGAGGGGTGGCGTGGACCGGCGGGAGGAGGAGCGTCGGCCCCTTGAGCCGAAAACACGTGGGATCTCGTCGTCTTTCCAAGTCGTCAACACGTATGAATGTTAAGCTGAGTAAATACATGACTGACGGAGAAAGACAAGAAAATAGATGGAGCTCAGACGTCTGGAGCAGAATTTGTGGAGGACAAAAGCAAAGAGACAGAAATAGAAAGAGGGAAAGAAAAGAGCACCGGTGATATAATCACATAAATGTTTAAAGGGCAAAAAGTCAATGGAGCTGTTTGTGTCACATGTTCAAAGAAAAGACCGGAAAAGGCTTCAAGGCTGCAGAGCACGGACGGAGCTGACGTGCAGTCACTCAGACAAATGCTTGACCACAGGGTCAATGGACGGAATAGAGTCCTGACGAGGACTTAAATACATTTTCATATTGACTTGAGAGGGACGGCTGAACACAGACACTCAGATATACAGACACATTCAAGGCTCCTTTCATCAGCAGCAGATCAATTCTGTCTGGTCATGGCTGTGAACACAGGACATTCATTTCTACTTCAAAGCCTGAACGAGAGAGCAGGAGAGAGCGCAGCAGTCGAGGAGCGACTTTAACGAGCATTTGATCTCATCTTCGACCTGCATCCGCCCCTTGTCTTTACGACATTAACATTACAGCCTCTTTTGTTATTCGACAACTTTTATCCATTTTAATCGCTTTAGCTTTTTAAAACATTGATTCATAGCGGCTCTGGATTCAAATCTAAAACCAAACAGTGTTTCTGAGCCTCTTTCAGAATCTTTAAAGTTCACATGAGATTTTTACACCTCCCAAAGTTTTCAAAAACTGAGACTGCTCGTTCTAATTACAAGTTTGCAGCTGTAGCTTCACTGCAACGTGTTACCGACACTCACGAGCGTCTGTCTCGCCCGATGTTCTTCTCTGGTATATGACAGATCATTGATGTAGACTTATTCACCTCCTACACGCTCGTTTGAGTGTTCTTAGTTGTTTCTGCGTTAGCGTCTGTGTGGGCTGCTTTTTAAGACGGAGGGGGAAATATTTCACTCTATAATTCACATACTTTCATTCTCGGTATGTCAAACATTCTAGGCAATTAAACTGATTCCATAGTTTTGAACTCTTTCTCTGTAGAGTCTGCATGTTCGCCTGAAGTTTAAATATTTTTTCTAGCTGCAGCTTCATACTTCACAAACACCTCAGTGGTCGTGTTCCTCTCGTCTCACTCTTGACAGGTCAATAAGCAATTTCCCAAAACGGTGAATGATCCCTTTGAATACACGATGTTTTAAGACTCCACAGTCGACAGAAGAGGTTTAATGAGATGAGGAGTTTTATTTTTCGGAGTGCAGTTGCCAGAGACGATGACAAAGAAATTCAGTGGCTTTCTGCACCTTCTCCAGATACTGGGCTCTAACAAGCCTTTCACTCTGAGGGGAGGAGAGGATGGATGAGACAACCGGTGACACAATCAGGGTGTGACTGGCTAATTAGGTGCTGGGACTATGGAGTCTATAATATACAGCTGCAGAAATGCTGCCGCTGCACTTCTCTGTGAGCGGGCTAGCTTAGATTCCTGCACAATGGAGAGGCCTGTAAAAAGATGAGAAATAAAAGAAGGAACATCTGTCTTCTTTATTATTCATGGGAAAACAAGTGGTTTGCTTGAATAAGGTTGATTTTTTTTTCCTTTCTCTGATCGGACGACGATAGCTTTGTATGAAAGTATGAAAACCTGCCTCCGCCAAAGAGGGAGGTCGAATTTGAAATCCGAGGTTTTAGCCACATTTGTCAGAAAATGATGAGTGGAGGTAAACGTGTGTGTGTGTGTGGACTTTTAAAGGTAAGAGAGGATTAGTTCCTGAGCAAGAACGTTGTTTGGACGTTGAAGTCAAGACAGGAGGGGAGAGGGCGAGACCAAGTGTGTGAGTAGGAGTCTTTAAATGTGCAAATGTACCATCTCCATCCGTCTCTCACTCCATCTCTCTCTCTCCTCCACACACCCCGTCTTTCCTCAGAGGAATTAGGTGACTCAAAAAGCAATTAAAACGGAATTGCTGCTGCTAGACAGAGGAGGAGGCAGAGGAGGAGAGAGGGGCGGCAGAAAAAAAGGGATTTGGGAGGGAGGTGAGGATTGAGGAGATTGGTACAGAGCTTTCAAAACAGTCGCCTACCTCATCCTGCTCATTAAAGTCTCACATCCTTTCATATCCGAGGTCTGGAGTGTTTGTGTGCATCTGTGTGCATGATATGTGGGTGTATTCACGCCTGTTTTGCACGAGTGTATGTGCATAATTGTGTATCCGTAATGTGCATGTTCATGTACAGTACGTCTTTGTCCACGCTTGTTTGTTGCTTTTCGGGAAGATGTTTCCTCATGCAAATCAGGAATGAATAAAATCCTTTTGAATGTGAGCATGTTGTAGCTACAGCGAGTTCCTCTCCTCAAATCTGTGTGTGGGAGAGCTGGGCAGCTGCAGCATGAGCTCACTGCCATAAGCCTGGGATGAAAAATAAAGCTAAATGTACTGTGAGCCGCCCCATTTTCTTTTTATTCATCAATTGCATATGCAATATTCATGTTTTGTTTTTGTTTTTTTTAAATTGAACATCATCTCCTTGTCGTAAAAAACCATTTTCTCTCATGTTAAACATCAATAACTTTAGAAATCATGATCCCTATAATATAAAAGCTATGTTTCCTTCAGCTAGAAGACCCAGAAGAGTCCTTACGTCCGCTTAGATCCAACAGTCCCTTAAACTCTGCACCGAATCCGTCATGTTCGTTTGAGCAGAGTTGAAGATGCAGATAAACTGTTGCTTCTCTCCTGAATCCACGTTCGCTCAGCTGCACATGCAGGAACAGGTCAGTGGCTGCATTTGTTATCATACGGCCTCAGAGAAAGCCCCACCCCCTTTAATCCATGATCAGACCCCATAGATGCAGATCTTTCAAACGGCAGAAAAGCAAAACTTTTTTGTGATTTAAAACTGATTGATGTATTAATTGTTTGCGTTTTATTCCAATCGTCGCCCATTTTCAGAACAACCTTTATAAACTCAGGTGAATCTCATTCTCAAATTAATTACTAAACCTTGCATAAAAGCAGAAATATCAAAAAGCAGCTAACGTGTCCAGAAGACTCGTTTTTCTCTCTGTCTCCCTCCTCGCATGTTCTCAGCCCATCTGTTCTCCCAGCGCTCCTCCACACTCATCGGCTGCTTCCCTTCTTGTCACTCATTCTCAGGAACGACCTGTTCTGCACACGAATCCTCACACTCTGCTGTGTGTGTGTGTGTGTCTGTGTTTGTGTGTTTGTGTGTGTGTGTGTGTGTGTATCTTAAAAGCACAAATCAGTTTTCCTCACAATGTGTATGTACAGATTGTTTGTAAAGAGTGTGAGCTTTGTTGCATCTTCCCCTTGTCATGACGAGGTCTTGTACTTCACTGCATTGTTCACAGACACAGTAAATAGATGTATACACACAAACACACAAACACACACACATATAAAGACACCAAAACAGTAATGGATGCACTCAGAGTATCTCACAGATGCATGCTTCTGTTAGAATGTGTGTGTCTGTGTGTTTTTGCAAACCTGAAACTCTGTAATAGAAAAGCATGTTGGATATAATCATGTTGAAAACAAATGGAAGAAACGTTCCACAGGGTCAGGGTCAGTTTTGCTGCTCGAGGGAACGACCCGTGGAAACGAGGATCCTCATTTCATATAATCTTTGATAATTTGCCTGCAGTGATGAACTGGTCTGTATGTTTGTTGGATTTTTAAATGAAACAAAAGTTACAGGACAAATGTCCACGTTACTTGAAGGATGTGATACGTGTCAGGGAAGAAGAACTTGAGTGCAGATTTCTGAAACCAGACATTTCAAATCATTTACTCATACCTGGCTTCCATCAATGTGCTTTATGCAGCTGCAGTATTGTATGTGTTGGCATGAATCACTGGCCCCTCTGCTGTTTGTGTTGAGGTGCAGCTCTGGAAAGATTAGCCCTCATGCTTTCTGGAGCAGACAGTGATTTGAGTGCAAGAAGTGTTACTGTTGCTGCAGACGAGATAAAGAAAATAATGTTGTGTTGCACCGTGACGTTCTGCTGCTGTTTGTGGTGGATGGTAATTGTTGCCGTGTGTTGTGGTTTCATATGAACAAGGATTTTGAAGCTGAAAGTGGTACATCAGCTAATAACACTGTCCTTTAGGGGAGCTCTCACACACACACACACCTAACAGACTGACCCCACTGTGGTTTGGGGTATTGTTTGTCCATGTGAATAGAAGAGAGTGTGTGTGTCTGTGTGTTGTTCACACACTGTAATTCATTTAAGTATATATACCTGCACGTGTGTGTGTGTGTGTGCATGTGTTTGTTTGTGTATTCACCCTCTGAGAGATGAACCTGCTTACGTCTGCACTCTCTCCCTTGTTCCCACCGCTGCTGATCTTCGCACATGATTAAAGGGAAGACGGAGGGTCACAGACAGAACTCAGAGCATTCGAGAGGTTGAGTCTCACACAGACGCGCTCGTGCAGCTCAGTAACCCTCGAAGTTATTTATCAGGTGGTCTGTACGACAGCAGGAGAGCTCTTTAAATACACATAACTATTCCAGCTAGTTGGAGTCTGCGTGACAGGTGAGGTGTGAATAAAACAAAGACAGAAATTCCCCCTGAAAACATGCAGCGAGTGTTTTGAGCCCCTTACGACCTTATTTTCAGTTAAATTATAAATGTACGTGTGGAGTCTGGAAGTGTGCAAGAGGAGTGTGTGTGTTCATGTGTGTGATGTCTGTCTGATAAGCAGCGTGAGCGGGTTGTCACCTGCTGAACGGAAACTAGGAAACGCTCGCCGCACACCAATGAACCAATGATATCACTCCTTCCCCCTTTTCGCTTGATTTCAAGGGATTGCAGCATCCTCGCTGCCCCGGGGCCTCGGGGTTCAGAACAAGACGTTATAACAAGAACAAATTATAGAGCTGAACTCTGGAAACAGGGACGAGACATAATCTTTGTCATGATGCATCTTTTAAACATTGCTGCAGCAGCAGCAGCAGCAGCTCAAGTTCATTCCCCCCCCCCCTCCCCTGTTCATCTGAAGTCAATCACAATTAGTGAAGCTTCCATTTAGCGACAAATTAGCGACACAGTATGCATGCTTTAATTGTCCTTGTCCATTGTGTTGTCTCCAGTCGGAGTTATGTCTGCTCCCTCTGTCTGCGGACTGCTTGTCACTGACGGAGTTGATCCCAGATGCCTGGCGGCACATTGTGGTAAAATCAATCACATGTTGAGTCCAGGCTCACGCTGACGGGCAGATGAGAGCTCTGGTGCTGACAGCAGCCGTTTGAAGATGGTAAAATCTTTTTTGATCCTGCTTTTGATCCATTAAAAATCCTCATTTCACACAGATTCTGGTTTCTTTATACCGGTTTCTCAGCAAACCTTTATTTCAGGTAAACATCTTTGTGATTATTTCTTCTTTTGATTCCTGCATTTGTGATGCTACCCCCACCTCTCACTCAATGTCTGCTGGGATTGGCTCAAGGTCCCGTGACCCTCAAATGGATAAGTGATGTGGATGACGGATGAGAGGCGGACAGACTCCAACTGGTGGAGACAGATGGCCGCCCACGTCTGGTTCTAAAGTTTTCTTCTCGTTAATGACAGATTTGTGTTTGCTGGTTGTGGGAACTGTTGGGTTTCTTTAAGATCTCTCTCTTACTACTGTATATTAAGTGCCTTAAGATATTATCGTAATAATTTGGCACTTTACAAACAAGATATAATTGCATGGTGTATGCTGGAGACTGCAAATAGCAGTTTCACTGTATTTTGCTGTGGAAGACAACCTGCACCACGCAGAGCATCTGCTTCAGTTGTTAAGATGCTAAAACTAGAGGAGACAGTTTTATGCTCTAGTGGTTTCCACCAATTTTATTTTTCCTGATTGCAATGGATGAAACAAAAAAAAAAAAATCAAAGTATCACAGATGAGACAAACAACCTGGTGTCTTCAGGGGACGCAGGACAGTTGCCAACTTTGCTTCAGCCTTTTACAAACCACCAGTTGTGTGACACTGTTGTGTTACATGTTGTTTATGCTCTAATAAAAAGTAATAGTAAATAAAATACAGATTATTTAAATGTTGCTCACTGGACTTCTAGAAAATCCTAGTCGCACACACGTGATAGCTGACTGCTGCCAATTAATATAGGCACAGCACCATTTCCTCTATTGATTGAAAATGTCGCTGTGATTGAAATTTTCCGAGTGATTTTCGATCCATTCACACGTTACAGGAGGCTGCTTTTAGAGGTGTATCGAAGAGTGAATGAATAAAAAGCCTCACGTTCACTTAGTGTGAATTAGAATTGCCTCCGAGCTACAGAGAGTAAATGGATATTCAGGGTCAGGGGTGAAATTGTCACTCTGCTATTTTCTTTCATTTACATTTGTGGGCTTCATCAGACGCAGGACGTCTGACACCCACAGGAGCAGAACAGGACATGAACATGCGACTGAGGAAAGCGGCACTGAGAGCCGCTGTGCTGCGTTTACACACACACAGGCGTTTGGCTCAGTGCTGTGTTGGCAGATGATAGCTTTCTCCAGCTCATTATTCCTCCTCTAGACTCTTTGCAAAGAGGAGATTATGCAAATACACACTTTCTAAAGTTTCTCACTGCCTGATTCTTCCTCTCTCTCTCTTTTTAACCAGTTTCTTGCTTTATCTGGGTCTGTGTATCTAGGCCTCTCTAAGCCCACCCCACCTCTAACTGTGTGTGTGTGTGTGTGTGTGCGCTATGTAACATAAATATATCTCCATATATAAATATATATATATATAAATATAGGCCTACAGTGTTTTAATCAGTAATGATGAAAGGTGCATTTATGGAATGGTGTAGCCTGCATTTGCACACACACACACATTCAAATTGTGTCCAATTAACCACACTATGATTAGAAACTCCAGCTTGTGTGGATGAATTAAGTTCAAATCCAGATTCCGATGATGGAAACATCCATCTGACCTTTGACCTTTATGTCCATTCACACCGAGAGAGATGGAAGAGTCGTGCGCTGCGACCTGTCTGCTGCCATTTTCTCCGTCGCTTCAGCCTCACAGGTTTTCTCACGTGCGTTCATGCCCGTCGTGTGAGGTTTGTTAAAATCTGATTGGTGAGCAGAACTGCAGCCAAGCTTTCAGGAGTCGGCCGAATAGGTCACACCCCAGACGGCGGTGTTTGAATCGCTCCCTGGTGTTAATGGAGGAACCATCGTCCTTGTGTGTGTTTGATGTGTCAGGCAATGATCCCAAATAAATCACATAGTGTTTATAACTTGCAATTAACAATCACTTGCACGCTCATCAAGTCTCATGACGCTGCAATACGGGTTATTTGTTGGGTTCTGCTCATGATTTGTTGGGTTCGTTTGTCCTGTGCTCTTTTCACGATATGTGGGTCACCAGTAAACGTCCTGCAGAGTCCTTGTTTTGTACAATACTGGTGATAACATTCCACATTTAGCAGATAATGGTTTTAGTGTATTAGCCGGTTTCCACCACTGCAGTTAGAGGCCTGGTTTACGGCCGGTGCCTGATGTCGTTGTTTGCATTTTAAACAGCCAAAGAAGTGGCTCTTGGTCGGGGAGAGTTAACCAGAAGATGTGGAGTCCCAAAGCCCGGAGCAATACATACAGATGTTTACAATGACTCTGTGATGGAGAAGCAAACTGGTTGTTTAACGGTTTGCAAACTCTGAACTAGCATCAGAACAAACACAGAATTAGCAGCTATTAGTTTGCGTTGGCGGTAAAAGGGGTCAAGTACAATGGTTTTCCTCTTTGCAGCTCTGAGATCAACGTGTGGAATCTTATGTTGATCATGTTGTTGTATTGCATCACAAATCTTTTGTTCATGTAAAATGCACTGAAAGAACCTCAACCACAGTGTTGACCTTCATAACTATGGCTAAAACCATTATTGTTTTAACTCGAGCAACACATGAAGATGCTGCACTGTACATTATCTAAACTTGTCTTTTTCCTTTTCTTTCTTATGCTTTCTGGTCCCTTCTTCTCTACCAAGCAGGTAAGTGATTTATATCTATTTATATCCATCCATCCATCCATCCATGATCATTACCCATGGCCACACTCCCCTCCTCTGACTGAGCATAAATCTGTGCTCAGTCTTGCAGCTCTGTGCTCAGCCAGTGTAATAATGCACGGATGGTGTTGCTACTCTAGCGTGCAGGGACCCAGTGATATGCCAAGGCCTGTGTGTTTTATGCCTCACACTGGCTAAGTGGCCGGCAGCCGCTGCCTCAGAGGAGGAGGCCTTGCTTCGCCCTTGCTCCACTTTACCTTCAACAATCACAACTTCCGAGGCAGGAGCGAGAGAGTGATTTCTTTCTCCGTGGAGGGAGAGAGGGAGCAGCAGGCTATCGCACGCTGCACCGGAAATTAATTATTTTGCATATCCGCTCTGAGACATGCATAAACATCCCAACTGGCTGAAATGTCACAGCAGAGGTTAGAGCTTGAGATCCGCAGAGCCAGAGCTGCACAAAGGTCAAAGGTGAGAAGTCGTCCTCAAGGAGAATGTCAGTCGTCAGTAGTTGAGCATTTCTAGCCTCGGAGGCTGGCGAATGAGTGAGTGAATGAGTGCAGAGAGCGGAGGAGAGCGAGGAGACAGGCAGAGCCCAGCAGGAGGGGCTGTTGTGTGAAAATGGAGGGGGAGGACAGAGACAGGGAACAGTAGGTAACAGAGGAGGGTGAATGAGAAGTGAGAAACACAGACAGAAGGAGAGAGGAGGACAAAAATAGTTCAGCAGAGAAGGAACAAATGCAAAAGAGTGTTTGGTCCACAGAAGAAGATCTGGCACCTTAAAGGAACCGTTCAGAGTGATGTGAGGAGTCTGATGTTTGTCTGTGGATACAGAGCTTGTTGTGGGGACTTGTTTAGCCTAAGTATAGCATAAAGACTGAAGGCAAAGAAAAACATACCTTGATCCATCCTGCAAACTCTGAAGGAGTTTACAAATGACAGCATGTGGTATTTCGAGGAGATGCATGCAGACGATTCCCTGTAGCTTAATGAGGAATATCATCACGGCAGTATTTCCAGTTTTAGCACATCACACACAGACCAACACCAAAACCTGTCGGTGTCTGGAATCCAGGAATAAAGACAGTATTGAGGAAAAATCGCTAATTATAATCTATGACTTTCTCTTTGCAGTTCAAACATGTCCCTTATAGATCATGTAGCACTTTAAGTGCATTTTTATAATTAAGCACAGACCTGAATAGCTGTTACCCTGTCTTGATGCTAAGCTACGCTAATCATGTCCTGACTATGACTCTATATGAAGATGGACGATACATCTCCACATCCTTTAACGAGAAACTCAGTAGCATCAAATGAGAAACTAAAACCAAACTTGAACCCGATAAATTCTCTTAAAGAATCCTTCTTGACAAAAATGAATTAGACTTGTTGACTTGCTAACGTGGAGGTAGCAGGGTTTACGATATATGCTCCAACCAGCCACCAGGGGGTGATCAAGACAATGTGTCCTCACTCATGGGTAGCAGTGATGTCGGCCATCTTTATATACATTCAATGTCCCTGACTCTAAACACACAGACATGGAATTGATATAAGTCTTAGTCTCACTCTTTTGAAAAAGCAAGAACGAGTATTTCTGAAAATCGCCGAAGGGCAGCCATGCAGCGAGGAATCTTCCGAGACGAAAAACACACTCACATGTGCAAGCACACACACCAACTCCCTAACCCTTCCTCTTACCCTTCACATCACTCCCTTTCTCTTCCTCATCTCCTCTTTGTATTCTTCTGGCACGCTGTGGGGTTTGACACATGAAAGGGCCTCTGTGCATCTTCGCAGGGTTTTTCATCCATAATTGATTTGTGTCACATAATGAGGGAGTTATAAGTCGGAAATGAATCGGTGGCCCGGCCAGCTGGTCCGATACGGTTTCAAAATAGCTACGGGGCCAAATTTCTGGAGGATCTCGCCACAGAGGATCCCTCGCTGGAATCGTGGAGGGAGCAAGGGAGGGAGACAAGAGGGAGAGAAAAAGGAGGCACAGCAGAATTTATGCATGGGGGTGTTAGTAACAGGCTTGAAAAGAGATCTGTCCTTTTTGGGGACAGAGCGCCTGTGTCAGAGTTGTCTCTTCCTCGGGGGAGCTGCCTGCAGGGGTTGCACAGCGAGGGACTGATCTTATTTGCTGGAGAAAGTTTCAGCTCTGCAAAACTGGGCCAAGCAGCCGACGGATTGATGTCACGCTCGCTCTCGGACCGTTATGACACAGTGATCAGTAATGTCACGACGACACATCCGCGGACTTTTTTTTACCTATAATCTCCGAAAACCACCGACACAAATGAGAAAGGGAATCATTTCAAACTGAGCTGTCAGTGCAGAAAAGAGCTTTTCAAACTCCAACTGGTTGAGCTGAGATATTGATATTTCTCTCGGGGACGGTTGGATGTGTGGCTCCGTGCGTCCGGTAACGAAAACCTGTTTCTTGAACCTTTAAGCATCACTGAGTGTTCATGTCCGCTCGTATTCTTAGTTTCTGTTCAGACGTTTGGCTCATCAATGCACAACCTTATGAAAATAGTATTTCTTTAATAAAGAAATATAGAACCTCTGAGCTTATGAATGATTTTACAAACACGCATGCTCCCCGCAGGTCTCCGCTCTCTCATCATGTGGTAGACGATGTCTCCAGCTCTCCCAGCCAGCTTCCCTTAATCGCTGCTGGCGCTGCAGTCTCCCCCTGCCCTCTCAGCAGAGGGGAGAGAGAGGAGGGGAGAGACTGAGTGAGAGAGGAGGGGAGAGACTGAGAGAGAGAGCAGTCTGTGTGCACATCCATTTTTTTTTGTTATTTCTGTTGTTTGGTATCTACCACAGAGGTTAATGAGCTCTGATTGGTTTGTACATATTTCTCTGTGTCTCACTGGATCTCGTACACGTGCATGGACATACAATCATGCACACACACACACACACACACACACACACACACACACACACACACACACACACCCTACAGCTGCTACTCTTCTATTCTGCCATCGTGTTTATGAAAAATTCAGCGACATATGAAGCTTTGTGTTGGATTGTGTGCATCCGATGCCGCTTTGTGCCTGCGGCCATGTTTACATGCGCCGTGCTCCTGCATATGCAGCAGCAGCTACAGGCCCTTGTGATGCAATGTCGCCTAAACACTTTACATAACAAACAGCACTGACGGTGCCGTCGCAGATCTCTCAGGAAACAAACTCTGAATGCTGCGAACTTGATTTTTGTGTTATTATAAAGCTTGGCAGGGATTGAAAGATGTAGAATAGCACCGCTCACATCTCAGCCTGGAACACCAACCCGTCTTTATTTGTTGAGGTTGAGGATGTTTACAGTTCATGTTTACCCTCGTTAACGCCACTAAGAGCAAATCGGTTGAATGTGTGAATGACGCACTTTTTTTGGAAACATTTAAATATAAGCAGTTTTTAAACGCTCGGGTGCACGAGTCCTTGTTTGCTATGTATTTTATTCATCCGATCTCACACACACTGGCTCTAACACTTATAGAAATGCTGTATTGATCCTCTCTGTCACACCTCAGTGGGAAACAACAGTGAGATCCTGCTTTGCTATGCTGCTCTCGTGTGACCCAATGCAGATTCTGAATCCATTGATACAGCCCGGTGCTAGCGGGGCAGACAGTAAAGCCTTGAAACTCACAGTGACCCTTCATGAATAAAAAAAATACAATCTGGAATTATAAGTTTCTCCTGGCTGCCGTTGTAAAAGAGGCTGTGTGTATTTCTGTAAATCTGACAAACAGAAGAGGAGAGAAAAACATTTATCTTTCTCTTGCTCCCCGCTAGAAACATAAAATTCCAAAAGTTGGAGATCTACAAAAGTTAGAACATTTCCAGGTGGAAATACTTTTTATTTTATTTGCTCAAAGCTATTTGCTTCTTATTCAAGGAAATGATCTCGCTCTAAATTTCTACTGAATCGCCTTCTTTACCTTTGACTTGTCTTCACTCGCTCATTGATCCGCGTAAGTGTTGATGAACTCAGCGAGCGTCTCTGTACGTCATCACGTTAAATGTCTTTTCTTCTTCTTCTGATGTGTTTCATGCAAATGAAAGCTGTCATCCTGTGGGATGGGTCAACCTGTGCGTGTAAGAATTAGGTCTTGAATATCTTGTTCAGGTGGGATTTGATTCATCTTTATTTATTTATCCTTAGATAAAGAAAGGAAACTCAGAAACTATAATATATATTAAGGGAAAAATCACTTCTGATTTGAATCCATATGCAGATTTTCTTTTGACCGTGTCAATTGAGCCGTCAAGATTTCAGATCAAACCATTCGATCAAACTCGTCACACCAGAAAACACGTGTACCCCGCCAACATCTGTATTTTACTCTGAATGATGACGGCTTCTTCTTTTAGATCGTATTCACCCTCTGACACGGAATCTATTCTACATGCAAACACAACAAAGGCTGTCTGAACACTTTTATCTGTGCCGACGCTGTGAGGCAACAAGGAAAAAGCCATGTGACTCAGAGAGAAGATGAAAACACTGTGTGTGTGTGTGTGTGTGTGTCTGAAAAGTGCCCACACACTGATTAATTTAGCTCTTGTCTCTTTCCACTCCTCCCAGATGTCACTCACACTGCCGCCCACACACACACACACACATGTTCATGTACTGAAAAGTGCTCTCTCATTCTCCCTCTCTCTTCAACCTGTCTGCTAGTTCAGGTCGAAATAGAAAAAACCCACATTTTTAAAAGCACACGTGCTCCGTTTCCCGTCAGTTCTTTATTATTTGTTCACCTGCCCATCGAAGCACATCTGCCTTGAATTTAACGTCTTGTAGTTTCTCAACATCTCACACCCACAGGTTTTCCACAAGAGTCACTCGAGCCGACACGCACGACTACAAAGTGCAGACTTCAGTTCTAACAAGGCCACCGTGCATCGGTATGCATCAGTCACTCTTACACCTTCTCTTTCCTTCCCCAGTTTCCCTCTGTTCTGTCTCTTCATTATCTGCTCAGCCTTTCCACTCTCACCTCACACAAAAAAACAAAATGTGATGACACGGTGTTGATGTTTCACAGGCACACTGCACTGTGCGAGCGACTGACACACACACACACACACACACACACACACACACACACACACACACACACACACACCCTCATTATCACAGTCTGCTGTTTGTGTGATAGCTGTGTGTGTTATTCTTCTACTGTAAGTCATTACATGCATAATGTAAATTCCTGGTTCGCGTCTGCATGTAAATAATCATTAGCAGTAGCCAGATGCTGTGAGTTCCTGCTGTGAAGTAAACAAACGATAATAAAGATTCATTATTTCATCATCGTTATATTTTGGTAATTGTGTCAACTCCACCCCTCCGCTGCAGAAATGCAAAGTGAATCACTCATATATATATAAATAACAAAATACAGCGTGGATACGTGCGACCACCACTTTTGTTTGCTCGATTCTTTCTTCATCTTTAACTTTGTAAAACCACCAGTTTCAGAGTAGTTTTCACTTCTTATTGTTATGAACACACATTCTGTTGGTTTCCTCTGGAGAGCTCTGGACTGACATGTATTTTATGATTCTCAAGTGTTTCCATGAATATTTCATACTTTCATTTCACACTGTGAACGTGTGAATGTAGTCCTGCGACGGAGGGACGACCTTACTGGGTTGTCTCCCCGCCCCTTCCCGCGGCATGCTGGGATGCACTCCATCCCTGGTGACCGGGAAATTGATCAAATAAAAGCATTGATGATAAAATAGTTAAAATAAAAATTAAATTAAACTTTAGTTGCGTTATTTCTTCATTCTATCAGTTTTTAAATATATTTCAATCCTAAACAAGCTCAATTAAAGCAGCTTACTAGTACAAACGATTTTATTCACTTTCACCAAGTATGTGTTCTCCTGATCCACATGTGACTCATCAGATTTAATGCACGATCATTATAATATCATTATATCAGATTTCAGTTTATTCTACAGCCGTGAGCATGTTGTTTTTAAAAACTAAAAAAAAAAATAACCCGTGGAGTTGATTTCACCGTTCATAAGAAGTGAGTCGTCCCATGAAACGACACAGGTGCCCATGCTGTCACAACATCCCCCTTTAACAGACTGCGCTGACTGATACTGCGGAGCCGATGGGGGCGTAGCGAGACAGAGCGAGGAAGACAAAGACAGAGAGGAAGTGCCGGAGGCCTCACAGGAGAGCCTGTCACTCATGAGGGGTCAGCGGCAAAAAAAAAAAAAATGTAATATCGATCCGGTCCCACCCACAAAACTCTCGCCTTTCTTGTTCTGGCTGCACGCGGAGATGAAATCACACATTTTGAAGGGTGACATGAGAGGGTGATTGGACGTGAAGAAGTGAAGCCGGGGGCAAACAGAGGCACGGGCACTTTGTGAAAGTGATATGAGGAGGCTTCTTGACAGGCACAAAACAAGATGGTGGGGGGGGAGGTTTCAGGCGACCTCCGGAAAAGCTACAGCGACAAAAGCTTTTTGAGCAATTTCACAAAAGTAGTTCTCCTTTATTCCTTCAGTGCTCTCACTATTTGTTGTAGTTTTCCAGAGAAGCCATAAGGTTTTAACAGCCCTATTTCTTCTTCTTCTTCTTTTTTTTTTTTTTGGTTTCGGGGAGACTGATAAAGATGGATTGCGTCTCTGGAGAAGTGCACGCTCCGACTCAGGGACTGGAGCTCTACTGGGGGGATTTAACTTTCATGGGTTATAGGAATGGATGGAACAGAGACAGGGAATTGTTAGAAAAACACCAAACGACCAATCTACTACATTCTCCTAATGAACTTCTGTCTGTGCTCTCTAATCGCGGTGCAGAAAATCTTTTGCCGCACAAGCTCGTAGGTATTTCATTATTACGCTTTAAAAGATTTCAACACTTGAGCAGTTCCTAAGTCAGAACTGAAATTAGTTCATTTAAAGCCTTGTTATCTCCACGAGACAAGCCGGGGTGCTTAAATTGCAATGTATGTACTTTGCGACGCTAAAGAAAAAGCAAGCGAGTCTGCGCTCGGCTTCACTAAAACAAGATTTAATACTCAGGTAGAACATGTCGTGGAATAAGACTGGCAGCCTGAGCTGGAGGAGCCATCAAGTGGACATTCAGCACAGGCATGAAATCCACAAATCACCACAGAAGGCCGCCTGTGCACTGAAGTAGAATTGGCCACAGAGCTTGTGCTCGGAATTAGAGCTACAGCAGGTCAGGCCCCCGAAGTGTCTGAAAGACACATTTGGACATTGTGATTCATCCTCGACAAAAGTTTGTATTCCTTTGCCATCGTGATTTATCTACAGATCGTCTTGCTGGTTGTGTTTATATATCGGTGATGAAGGGTTTCACTGCAAGACGCGTCAGCTTCTTTATATATTCTAGCTGAAGACCAAATACTCCCGGAGACTATAGAAAGTCTTTTTTGTTTAATCCGGCTGATTGGACTGTCATGAAGACCACGCTGATAATAAAAACTAATCTGTAATTGAACCTGATTGATCGCCACATATAAAGAATATATTAAATATAACTGCTCAAAGGATTAAACTGGTATTCTTGGCAAATGTCAGCGTATAAGGAGAAGATTAGCAGCAGTTTCTGCCCTGTGGCACCAGTCGCTGTGTTTTCTGTGCGAGCATTAAAACCATGTGTGCTGTGTGGGTCTCCACTCTTAATGTAGCAGCCACAGGACAAGGTGTATGTTTTATAAAAGACAATTTGTATGAACCCTTTATTCTAACATTCTTATGAACGTCAGGATATTGAAAATTAATAAATTAAAAACAGAAGAAAGTAGTTTTAAAAGATTTGCGTTGTTGAATTATCCAAACTGTTTCTAACGATGTTCAAAATTCCAATTTTTATTCAACGCAACAGGACATTTTTATTTTTTGTCGCCTTTTGATTGAGTCAAATCTTCTACCTTTGACTTTTCTCATCTCTGTTATAACTTCCGGGGCAAACTCTTCGTCTGGTCTCTCGTGATGGATCAGCTATTCATTTCCTTTTTAATTTAGAGTCAGGTAGATTTTTACCTGCAGTGGTGGTGAAGACAACAACTCCCATGATGCCCCACTGCTGCGCAGCATCATCCAGCTCCTGCAGGTCTTTAGCTGCTGTTTTCATTGAGCTGCTGAAGTCACATATTTCCTGTTTGGTCGTTGCGATGGATAAAACTCAAACTAACTCTTGCACGTGGTTTGGTTTGGTGTCTCTCAGTCCTCGCAACCGCAATTTAGAGCGGATCCACGCCGCTCCGCCGACTGGCGGCCTCATGACATCAGCTCCCATCAGGCCTGATGATCTGAATTCAGCGGACTCTCCGCAGGCTCCTGTGGGTGATTGGACTCTGTGGCAAATCTAACAGAACCAATTTACCCAGCGACTCTTCCCAGGTCCTTGGCCCTGGTGTGCATGTGTGTGTGTGTGAGTGTTTGCACACTGACATATGGATCAAAGTGCTTTTCACAACAGTTGCAATAGGAGTGCACACACACACACACACACACACACACACACACACACACAGCAGGGTGAAGAGCCAGGCCTTCTCCCCCCCGTTCCAGCAGTAATGGGCCTTCTAGCCCAGCTGAAACACTCAGTCACACTCTCAGCTGGAAAATTGATTCTCCCAAGGTTCCCATTCTGTGTGTGTGTGTGTGTGTGTGTGTGTGTTTGTGAGAGAGAGGGAGTTCATCAACCTATTCAACCACGGCCCCTGAAAAATGTCTCTGATTTGCAGAACCTTTTAAATGGCCGACAGTCAGAGTTTGTGTGTTTTAGCTTCGACCTTGATTCTTTTCTGGTTTTGTAAAGTTTTTAAAAACCCAAACTCGGGATTTATCACTTTTCCTGATCATGTTCGAATTCAATTAAAACTATTTCAAGGTTTGTGTTTATTGCTGTTTAGAAGATGGATGATACAGCTCCAGAAAAATGACGTTGAATAATCCTCATTGCCCCCTGGTGGCTGGCTGCAGTACACATAGAGCCTGCCTTCTCCATGTCAGTGGATGGGACATAAAGTACACATGTTTGTTTTTCAAATGGTTTTGGTCCTTTAACGTAGTTCACAGTGAGGTACATGTCCAGTAAGTTTGGTGTGAATCAGTCAGTCGATGATATAAAAACAGGGTGAACATGATGAGCAGCTGTTTATTTAAAGATAAACACCATATTTCACAGTAAAGGTCGTGACGTTTATTTTGAAATACTAACTAAACACTGTATAACTCCGAGTGCTCTGAAACCACAGAACAGTTCCAGGTGAAAATAACTCTTCCACCTTCCATCTGAAGTGATAAAGCATCAAGGATAAACCTTTCTTTCTTCAACACGGCAAAGAAAGTCTCTGTCCTCTTGTCTCTGACAAAGTCTCAAGGATAAACCCCTTTTAAACATTACATAGACTCCACATCCTGCGGAATTACAACTGCCGAGATAAAGTTTCCCTCCGCTGCAGCCACCTTATGTTTTTAATCCCTTGATACGCTGAAAATATTGACTGTATGCTCGAGGCAGTGTAATACCACTTGGGCCGAGGTTCACCTCACCAGCCAAAGCCGAGTACCTGGTGATGGAGAGAGTGGGCAGCCACTATAAATACAGAGCTGTCTGATTCACGTAGCCTACATGGCTCCTCTCATTCATCATCCATTGTTCTTCAACTCCCACAAGAGAGGCAACTGAGAGAGCAGAGGAGGAGTACGTGAATAAAGGGAGAAAGACGGGCTCAGAGAGGATGAAACGAGGGAGCGTCAGTGTGTGTGTGCGTGTGCGTGTGTGTGCGTGTGCGTGTGCAGTGGCTGTCGATGTTTCATCTCAAGCGTGATGTTCAGCTTTAGTTTGATTTGTGTAGCGATGTTGTTGGATTCGTCCAAAGCCTTTCAAATTGGAAATTGTTTAAAAGTAATGTATTTGTGCGTGTGTGTGTGTGTCTGTGCGTGTGTGTGTGTGTGTGTGTGTGTTTACGATCAGAGCATTACAAGAAAATGGTATCAGTCGTCCAAATGTCCAATAAGACGAGTAACTGTGTGAAACCAACGACGGACTGAGCCGTTCCTCCCAGAATGCACCTCGAGCAGTTCCCTTCTTCGATCTTCTCTCAGCAACATATTTATTTTTGTCCTCCTCTCACACACATGTTCTTTTTTTTTTTTTCACTTTGTTACAAGTGCATTTGTCTTTTGGGGCTGACTGGGTGTGTGTGTGTGTGTGTGTGTGTTGTGTGAAAGAGAGGGAGTGCCGGGTAAGAAAAGAAAGAGAGAAACCAGTAAATCCCGCCCCATGCTGAGGTGACAGACGGTAACCATGGCAACCTCGCCTCGCTCAAATATCCGCCTAACGAATCGAACGCTCCTCGGCTCCGTTCCGTGCAGGATTACCAACAGATCTCGTCCATTTTCTAAATTCAATCTGAGCTTTGAGAAGAGTTTTGAAACCGGCATCATCAAATTTGAAATCTCATCAGCAGACGAGGGTGCGGAGGTTTGTTTTTCTGTTCAGTGATGAGCTATAATTTATATTATATATATATAAATATATATAGAATGTTTTCTTTTAGCAGGCAGGGAGCGTTGCTGCAGACACACACCTGAGGTGCTTCACCCCCGTGTCTGTTACTGAGGCCGACTGCTGTTCAGGAGAAAACCTTGGAAATACTCAACTATCAGACTTTGATCTGTTTTGGTGCTCGGCTGAGCTCGAACCCCTCGTGCGAGTTGGGTCAATAGTTATGATGTCTCAGGTCCACTGGGTCGGACCGAGAGCACAGTCCTTCAAAAGTCAAAACTTGAAACCAGACAAAAATAAAGACTTTTTTTTTTTTCTTATCTACTCGTGTGCAAATCTAACTTGACGACTGCAAACACCCCAGTGGGGACACGTCTGACTTTGTGTAGCCTTTGACGATTGTGTAGTCGTAGTAATTGTACTGCATGGAGAGGTTTGACATTGGAGGTGAGTGAAGTTTCATTTTGGAAGATGAAATAAAGTTTCTGAAGCACATGTGTGTCTGCAACCCTCCACAGGAAAAACACTGGAGCGAATATCACAAGAATTAGATAATTTAAAAATAATAAAGAGACAGAAAAATACAACATTTCCAAATCGGAATAAATTCCTGCTTACATGAAGGTCAGAGCGCAGCGGCAGCAGCAGCGACGGAATCGACCCTCAGGAGCTCGTTGAGATTCAGCGCTCGTCTCATGACCTGTCTCTCGACCTTGTCAGCAGGGTTACTGCACCCATCTCGGGGGAATGAACGCTGGCATCCCCTCTGCACCCTGTCACACCGAGTAACTACAGCTTCAGAGTCCAACGCTGCATCATACTTGAGACCTTTTATGACGTTTCAACCGTCTGAAAATTTGACAGATTGATATCATCTCACAGGCGTTTGTCTCAGAAACATCCAAATATAAACGGTGGGATAAGTTGCTTTGAGGAGAGCTGACGTCCCTCGGGTGACCGGCAGCTTCCAACATGTCCCACTTCCTGTCTGTATACCTGTGTGCGATGGTCGAACCGTGGGTGGAGTCGTGGTTTACACGTCCTGTATTTGCTGGCGGGGGACTGTGCTGGATGTTGTGTAATTAGCCTCTGCCCTGGATAAATTCCTGAGTGCCCCTCGCAGTGAGAGAGACAGCTCCATCATTAGGACCGTTATTAATGTGACCTTTCATTCCAGTGAGGTTTACATCAATCATGGAGCAGTTGACGATGTCTGTGACTTGCAATTATTGCCATGAAACCTCTTAACTCCAACCGTGGGACTTGTGAATGCGTAGAATGTTCAACTTAGAGCAGATGTTTGTGTCGTTCCAGAGCGAAAGCAACATGCGTGTGGATCCAGAGGGAATAAAAGTAGAGCCTTCAATGCGTCACTCTGAAGAGAGGGATCCTTCCTAAATATGGATTGAAACATTTACCAGTTCCCCCGTCACGAGGGATAACACACGTGACAGTGGTTTGGTGAATCATTAATGGAACGTAGTAGAACATAAAGCTTTACAGCACATTTGAGCACCATTAAGCTTCTGAGTCTCGAGCCATAATTGATCATTTGGAGCCGTCTTGACTGTCTCACCCGCGGCGTCCTGTTGCCTTAGTGAAAGCAGGTGTTTTATTCAGTGTCTCTAATTCTTTCTGGGTTTGCACCGGACCTTCAGCTCAGCTCTCCATTTCCTGCTGTTCTTCTTCTTCCTAATCCTCTTACTGAATTTTATTTTATGCACAATTTTCCCCTTGCACAGTCCACGTTGATCTGCTGGTGAGCTTGAGCTTCTGAACACGTCCAGTGCTTCGGTTGTCTGTTCTGGATACAGTGAAAGCAAAGTGGCCAAAAGTGTGTTTGCACCAGGTTTACGATTTCCGACAGCCCCGGTATTTCTACTCATCTTACACTTCCCCCTCTTTATGTGAGTCAGATTAGGGCAGATTTCACAGGTAGTGAGTTACTGATAAGGCATGACGCAGGTTTTCGATCTCTTGATTTAGACATTGTGAGCTGTGATATCACAGCTGGAAAAAACAACATGATTCTCTTTTGAACTCAGGGTCTAAATCAGCTTTGAGCTGCTTAGAAATATGACGTAAAGGAGGGGACATGGCCGACCACGCTGCAAATCCATCAGTGTAATGGACTGTGAATAATGATGATGAATTTGAGCTTGAAAAACACATACAATTTTACTAAAACTGCATAATTTCCGCAAAAATAATAACTACTCGGGTCGGGTAACAAAGTCTGACACCGAACACAGTGGTTCCATGAAGGCTGGTTTCTACTGGACAGATAACATAAATCTTTATAATGTTATAAATGTTTACAAATGGCTTTTAAGCCCAAACCATATTTATAAGTGAAGTATTTGAATGTTAGCAGTGTTACAGGATATCAAGGTTTATACGTATTTTCCTGTTTACACTGAGGGAGTACTCCAGAATCGAAAGAGGCTCGTACTCGTGCAGCTGTTTATTTATATCACAAACAGTTTTGCGCATGTAGTACACGTAGCACTGCTGCTCATCCAACTAAAGTTCTGACTCCATCTTCACTCTTTACTCATGCGTGTTCAACAGGACGGCTGCTAATGTCTGTATTTAAAAGTTTAATCAGTAAAATTTTATTTTGCGAGCAGAAGGGAACGTTCCACGAGCAGAAAGCAAGACAGACGGTGAAGTAAGAGATCTTTTATTTACTGAAACTACTGATTTCACTGCCATGCTCCACATATGTAATCATCCTGGATGGGACCCTGGAGGTTTCAGTAACTCAGGCTTATATATAAGTGGTTTTGAGACAAATACTGAAAATAGGAACTGACAGGATGCAAATCTGTACAATCTCTGTGCAGTATCCGTTCCCTATTATTATGATTTACAGTCGCTTTCTTCGAGCAGTGACAGCGCTGATGAAATCAATGCACTCAAGAAACACTCTAATCACTGAGCAGGGAAGAATTACTGCCCCGCCTTGAGCTGACGTTGTTTATGTTGAGGTTGTGTTCTTTCTTGCTTACCCTCCATTGTGCGACTTTATTTGCTTTACAAGTTGCAGAAGATCGTCTCCCATCCGCTTAGTTTGGCATCAACAACATTGTCGCAGTTTAAAAATAGGAAAAAGACCAGGCGTGTTGTTTCCAGTGTCAAAATCCCACACAATGTAAAAATAGGGTGTTTTTAAGTTGGCGGGGGAAAAAAAAAAAAAAAAAAACAGACTTCATGTTTTTCTTTTATTTTCTGGCGAGCGCAGCGTCAAATTTAAACACTGACAACACAGAGGGACAGCTGCATTTCGCACGAGCACGCTACATGTCTTATGTGTGTGTATGTGCAAGTGAGAGTGTGTAATAGAAAGATTGCGTAAGGAGCTGTGTAATAGGATTGAGAGCCATCTGCCTCCCTGTGCTGCCCACAGACCGTCTCGTGTCCCTCAAGGCTCCCAGCAGCACCGGCAGTCAGCGAGAGATACAGCCAACTCGGTTTCCTTGGAAAAAGTTGGGAGAAAGTAGAGTGGCGTTTAGTTAATTCACTCAACTTTAACTGTATTTTGCTGCATAATGTCTTCCCTCATTTCAATTACACAGGCTGATCTGTAGGTGAGGACGTGTGTTTGGAAATCCCTTTCTGGGAAGGAGGCCTGGAAATGACCCCGTGTACCGACTGAACTACATACACACTGAGCACAGGGATTCCCTACAGACTCCCCCTGCTGTGAGTCTTACAGGAGAATCGTGATGCACAACGTTAGGAAAAAAAAACACCCTGCTGCCGTGCAGTGTGGCAATTAAGTCTATTTTATCTCAATCCAATGGCAAAGTCCACTGGAGAAATACAGTTTCACTCCATGTTTCCAAGAACAAGGAAGATTTTCCTCCTTATTAGCAAAGTCTTCCGACATTTCTGGAAATAAGTGGCTGCTCAGGTCGGTGCTGTTCTATTCTCAGTTATTCCACGATGGAGGGAGGAGACTTTAAAGTGCTTCCTGTCTGGTTTACATTCGATAAGATGATGGGAACCAGTAGTCTCCGTGTTACTATCGGGTTTCTTTCAAGTGATGCTGGATTTGCTCTCGGTTCTCATTCCGCATGCAGAGCGTGGCCCCACGGCCCCGGTCAGGGTCTCGCTTTAGGGCACATCAGATACTCACTGTTACAGCTTCTCCCCAATGAGTCCTCCAACTTTCACTTTGAGCAAAAAGAGAAAACGCATCAAAAGACTAATTTAAGCCGGCTCCCGTTTTAAAGTCAAGCTGATGTAGCAATCGTTGCAAATTATTCCTCCCAAGAACCGAGCAGTAGAATTCTGTTTATTTAATATAAGAAACTGGACTCACTGAAGAAATTCAGTTTGTGTGTGAGCTGCTCATGGCAACAAAAAAAAAACAGCCCAGCGGTCGAAATAATGTGAACAGCACAGGGCGGAACGAGTCGGAGCGGTTTGTCTTTGCAGCTGAGAACAAAACAGCATCGTAATGGTTGAATTCATCTTTTAAATAACAGGATTGTTTAACTGCAACTATTAGCATGATGGCTGAATGCTTTCTGTTGCCTACTGGAAATCATAGTGTACATTCGGGGGACGGCTTTGGTTCAGGAGGTGCAGCGGATTGACCTCGGACCAGAGGGTCGGCTGTTTGTTTGCCAAGTGTCCTTGGGCAGAATACGGAACCCCGAGCTGCCCCTGACCACCGCGCTGGCAGTGTGTGATAGAGGAAGTGCTGCACATAGATGCAGAAAGAAAAGTTCGACGTAAAGACAGACCACATTTTCCATTTATCATATTTATCCTCATGTTTTAAAGACGATGCCCTCATGACTCGTAGACGTGCTTCAGCAGCCAGCCAGCACCGTTGACCTGTGCAGGAAATATACCGAACTCTTACTGTGGAACCTGTGATGCCTGAAATAACTCCTCCTCCCACTCAGCTGCTCTTTCCCAGAGACCTGGAACACTTGCATCTCCGCTTGCTCTTCTGTGGACTCGCGGCTTGACTTGGACGCGACCGTTGAATCTCGACTCGGAGGAAACAGTTGTGGTGTCATCACAATCACATGTACTTTAATGTGCAAGTACTGGAAAAATGCATTCGAGAAAATGGGTCTGGAGTGAAAAACATCATCTAGCCACTATTTACATTCAACTCTAAAATAGTCCTGCAATGCTGTGAATGCATGTTAGGACCCCCCCCCCCCGCCCCCACACACACACACACAATCAAACCATCTCTCATCAGCAGTTCATAGACGGTCAACCCCCTCGCTCTCACACAACCAGACCCGGCTAAGTGACGCCGAATGAATATAATCTGTCACATCCAATCAATTGAAGCACTCTGGAATGAAAGGAGAGCAGGGTGGGGTTAAAAGAACGGAGCGAGGGGGATCAGACCCACAGAAGTGGACAGAAAAACGAGAGGAGTGTTGGAAAATGAAAGATGGAAAGTCAACTGCAGATAAAGAGAGAACTTCAATCAAAACCTCCACTTGAATAAGTCATGTCTTTCTAATAGACTCCAGGAAATAGTCATGAATATATAAAGAGATGTGCATTAATCAGATTCTCTTTCCTCCTCTCAGTGGGAAAATTTCCCAGTCTCTAATCTTGCACAGTGAAGATGAAGAGAGGTCTGTACTTCCAAGCAGACTTTGCAGGTGAAACAAAACTATATCGTTAACAGCCCAAGCACATAATCCCCTTTTTATTTATTTTATTTTTTATTTATTTCAATGCATTACCCAGCAGGCATCTGTTCACGTCATAAATCCATACAGGGAAACAACACGGAACAGTACATAAGATAAGTGTGAGAGGAAATGAAGCCAGATGGTTGCTCTCGAGTCCTCTGGGACCTGCTCAGAGTAAAGGAGCGACGGGCAGATTAAAGTGTCTTTTTCTCTTTTCCTATAGAGTGTAAGCAGTGAGCGTAAGTGTGTGTGTGGGTGTAAGTTTGAGAGTGTGAAAGAAAAACGTGCCGTCGCTGGCTTCGCGTTGTCACCTGCATTGCAGCGGGAGCTAAATTTAGAGCTGGAGTCTGGCAGAAAGTAAAGTGTGACAGCTTCACTTTCATTTCGCCACCACTCGTCCTAATAGAGGGACGGACAAATGGAAAGATGAATAGATAGATACTGAAGCCTAATGGTGAATGAGAGTCTGAAAGCACAGGGTCAACAGAGGGTGAAAATGAGGCAGTGAAAGACCCACGATACAGAGAGGAGACGGGGAGAGAAATCACACACCAGGAGGTCGGAGGGAAGCACCAGCTGCCAGCTCCACTTCTCTTTAATTTTACCTTGTGATTTTCTCTCCCTCTCCTTCCATCTCCCTCTTTTTTGTTTTACTCCGTTGCTTTTGCCGTCTCACAGATATTTTCGGCTACGGAAGAATCTGAATTTAGCCCGATCAGCTCTGTGGGGTCCTCCAGGATGTCGCCAGAGGCTCGAGTCAGGGGAGATAAAGTGCAACTACTGTTAATGTTATACGGATGGATAGAGACGTACAGACATGGTTTTATTTTGCAGATTGCTGTGACACATCTTATTGACACTATTTTACAAATAGCAGACATTTTGAGATTTAAATCCTGTGACCAGATCCACATGATAGGAATTAACACTATATGGCACCAAATGGAAAATGTACATCCTGCTCCAACTGAGGTCTGATGCCTGTCATGTTGAATTTATTGCACAGAGCTGTTGATGAGGGGTAACATGCTACGCTGCTAGTGGTAATTACAAATAGGACACCAGGGAATTTTTCCAGACTCCATTTGGAGTCACGAGCACAGGATCATAGTCTACCTAACTGTAAGTACTAATACATTTATGATTTATTTATAGAGCCACACTTCAAATAAATTAGATTTCAACTTATTTCAAAGTTACGGCAGCAAAACATCATCTTGTTTTCCCTCCTGCTCCTCATCTCACATGAGCGCCGAATACCAAGTGGGCTAAAATTAGAGAAGTTGCACAAGCACTCCCGGCAAATTCATCACGGTTTATTAATAAAGCTCGGCGGCAGCAGCACGAGACAAATTTCAGCCGCCATCAGCGTCGTTGGTTTATGACGTCTCTAATTGCAAAGTTTATTGAACCTGAGAGATGCTGCCACGTGTTGAGTTAGCATGTTTCAAGGTTGCGGTGCTGGGTGCCCTTCTTTATCATTTATTTATAATCCATTAGATTAATTGCAGAGCCTATTACTGTAAACCCACCTTCATATCAGCATCATCAATCAATACGCTGGGTACTTCTCTGATGTTTAGTCAATCAATCCAATCTGGAGGGAAAGAGGATGAATAATGAACATAGATGGATATGAGATGGATATGAGATGGATGGATGGATATGAGATGGATATGAGATGGATGGATGGATATGAGATGGATAGATGGATATGAGATGGATAGAAAGATATGAGATGGATAGAAAGATATGAGATCGATAGAAAGATATGAGATGGATGGAAAGATATGAGATGGATAGAAAGATATGAGATGGATAGAAAGATATGAGATGGATAGATAGATAGAAGGATATGAGATGGATAGATAGATAGAAGGATATGAGATGGATAGAAAGATATGAGATGGATAGAAAGATATGAGATGGATAGAAAGATATGAGATGGATAGAAAGATATGAGATGGATAGATGGATATGAGATGGATGGATGGATATGAGATGGATAGATGGATATGAGATGGATAGAAAGATATGAGATGGATGGATGGATATGAGATGGATAGATAGATATGAGATGGATAGATGGATAGAAGGATATGAGATGGATAGAAAGATATGAGATGGATAGAAAGATATGAGATGGATGGATAGATATGAGATGGATAGATGGATAGAAGGATATGAGATGGATAGATGGATAGAAGGATATGAGATGGATAGAAAGATATGAGATGGATAGAAAGATATGAGATGGATGGATAGATATGAGATGGATAGATGGATAGAAGGATATGAGATGGATAGATGGATAGAAGGATATGAGATGGATAGAAAGATATGATACAATTGAAAGATTGTAGGTGGAGAGATAAAATAGAGGGATAGATATCATAGATAAAGAGATATTGATCGATATATATAGATGATAGATGGATGATAGATAGATAGAAATGATCAATAGATAGATTGATAGATGACATACAAGAGATATTGAAAGATATATTAAATGATTGATGGATAGAAACAGATATGATATATGATATAGATAGATATAGGTATGATAGATATGATATAGAATAGAATAGAATAGAACACATCACACATTGAAGCATGGTGAAATGACATATGATTTTATTTATGATAGATGGGTAGCTATAGAATCAATCGATAGATATATTGATGTATGCGATAAAATAGTTATTGATAGATATAGATGGATAAATAAAACAATGAATAGATATTTATATGATAGATATTGATAGATGTGGACAAATAGATGGGTAGATATAGAAACGATAGATAGATATGATAGATAGATCAGACAGACGGATGGATAGATGGAAGGATAGAAATACTGACTCAATCTCCGAGGACAACACCCAGCACCAAATGTGATTCTGAGTTCAGCCGCAGCGCTGCAGAGGTCCACGGTTCACAATTCATATTAGATTATATTAGCTCCCACACCTTCTCTGTCTCTCTCTCTCTCTCTCTGTGTGTGTCTGCTCTGTAATTGGCGGGGTGAAGGATTATATTGCATCGGTGGTCGGGGCCCGGCTCCGGCCCAAAGGGCTCCGCGCAACGGCAAGGAGAGGGAACATAAAGCACCTCAACCCAGAAGGAGAAATATAATGCACTTTGAAACTGTTCCAACTCATCCTCTGTCACGCTGGTGTCCTTGAGCCTGACTCTGCAGCCGCGTCCTCCGTCCCGAGCATCTTGACCTCTGAGGCAAAAACCCAACATGTGTATGTAAATGTAAAACTCCTAGTTGACCTGAGGTAGTGCAGAGAGGTGCAGGGGGGGGGAAACAGATACCAGGCAGGTTTGTTGACCATGAGGTTGGCGTGGCTCATTAGTGCCGAGAAGAATTCATGTGAATAGCGAATGAGAACACAACACACCGGATTCATAACAAAACCAGCGCAGGAAACACTGACCCGGAGCTGTGAGCGGCTCTGAGGAAAAGAGGGCGAGCGCTGAACGTGTCGGGCATTTCTGTTTATCTCATTAACATTTTCTGTGTCTCCTCCACCAGAAACTCTGCGGGAAAAATAAATATAAATTGCTCTCTCACGGCAACACATTTTTCATATCTCCGCTATCACAAAGACAAACTGCCAAATGATGCAGGCGTAAATTCTCTCCTCAGATAGCGCTCGCTCCCCGGCTGAATAGGAAGCAGAGATCGACACACCGGGGAGGGAAACAATTTCAAATCATTCGAATGCAAAATTGAAGTAAAAAATATGTGTATGTTCAGTGTTGTGGTGTTTTATTACCCCTCCTCTTTTCCTCATTGGTTCATCCATCAACTGCCAGAGGAAGGACACGTGTACAACCTTTGTGATTGTGTTCGACAATGGAAGCAGAACTAAATCTGTTTTCTTCAGTCATATGTAACTGGAGTTTAAACGGTTACATGTTTGTTACATGTGTTGTTTCCCTGGTAGTTGTTGTGAAGCGCTCACACCCGTCAGCCTCAACATTAAATCCAACAAATCCAACAAATCCAACAGCCTCTGTCTGCAGGTTTGATTCTAACATATTTATAATGAATGGGTTTTATCCTCCGGGTTGTTAACATGTTCAACACATGTAGCTGTAATGTAGAAAAACATAAATACACTGCACGAGCAATAATTACAAAAAAAATAATCAGCTGCAGACTTCATAGCAATTAGACGGGGGGGGGGGGGGGGGGGTTGGAGCATATACGCTCTGCAATTACTGCAAATGAACTCTAAGTGCATTTGGTAATAGAATGGCAAAACAGTGTAAATAATCTGGATCAGTGAAGACATCAGGCACAAAACCAGCTCTGAACCATGGGAACGAGATATGAAGACACACACACACACACACACACACACACACACACACACACACACACACACAGAGGTGAACTGCAGACTATCATTCACACAGCGAGAGAGGAGAGAGAAGAGTGGTGTTGGGGCCGGGCGCTGTGGTTAGTCAGAGTAAACACATGATGCTGAAACAGTTATGAACAAAGACTCTGCAAACACTGTGCGAGTCTGCAGGAGGAGGCAGAGTCAGATGAAAGCAAAACAAACAGCGGCCCTGGACCAGAACCTGCAGACTGGAGGGAAGAGGGGGGGAGGGGAGGGGGTACTTGTCTGGATGTAGTTTAAAGATCCAGTGTGTGAAACTTTAAGATTTCTGGTTAGAAGTTTTTTTTGTTAAAATTAAGTTCCTCTCTTTTAAACATACAGAGAAAAAAACAATTTTCAATATTATTCTTCGGTCTCAACAACTGTTGAGTCAGACTGGAGAATGTTTATTTCATTCTGAAGATATCGTTAGCGGAGCGAGTGACATCTGAAGACGTCCCCTTCTCTCAGATGTTGAGATGAGTTGTGTTATTATAAAAGTTTACTGTGTGTGTGTGTGTGTGTGTTTAAAACCCACATTAGTAAGCAACATGGTTTCAGTGCGTCCACAGAAACGTCGTGTTGCATCAGTTGAGCTTCCCCCCACATTAGCGCCCACAGTCCGTGCCCCCGGCGTCCGGTGGCGAGTGTGTTTCTCAGGCTGCGGTCGGAGCCCAGCAGTGGGTCTCTGAAGCGAGCAGATAATTCCCTGTGGGTTTCCACTGAAGGCCCCCCCATCTCTCAGACCCAGTGGCAGATTAATGGCCTGGTGGCTGAATACAGACGCTCCGTCTTCTCCGATAATCAAAGGCAGAGGCGAGTGCTATTGGGAGAGTGTCTTTAAACACACACACACCAAAAAAAAAACAAAAGCAGAAAGGGAGAGAACAGAGAAGTGATATTTCCAAATGGGACTAAAAGTAAAGTTCGAGCATTAAATTGTCCCCTAAGGAGACGGTAATGCTGCATTGTCTCTCCAAAAGCCTCGAGCCTGAAACACACTGAGCTGCTTTATGTGAAAACACAAAGTTTTCAGCTCATGTGTGAGATCTTAACAAGGCTGCAGCAGTTCTCAGCTTGTTTCTGTGGGTGCCCAGTGATGTGGATCTGATCCTCATGTTGACAGAGCAGAGAGTCTTCTGACAAAGACAGAAATGTGTTTTATCACTGAAGTTGTATTTATGTTCTCTCCAGAACTCGCTCCGACGTCAGAGCGAAGAACCCTCTTTGTGTCGTCTCAGCGCAAACAGGATACGTTAAGATTCTCGTCGTGGAGAAATTCAGTGGCTGCGATTCGTTGCAACGTTTTATGTCATCGGAGCCGAGCCTTCAGTTCGGAGACAAAGAGGAACCGCTGCGTCCCCGTGTTGATCCCCAGTGGTTCTGTGAGCCGCCGAGGACCAAGGGAAGATTTGATTTTTCAGAAAACAATCTGAATACAACATCTTAAACCTTTTTTTTTACGTCACTCTGGCTTTAGAGGTTTCTGAGGACTCTTCTATCGCTGACTAATACTTCCTCCGCAGCTCGGATGATTCTCCACGACAGTTGGTGGCATTTTCCACGACTCTTAGCCAAAACTAATGAGTGAGTCACATTAATTCCACTTAAACCGACTGTCTGGACGGGTCAGAGGGTCACAGATTCTCACGATCAGTCAGTTCTGACTCTCATATTTCTGTTTCCAGTTTTCCATTGGATCTCTTCTCATTTTCTACAGAAACGTCAGCTGTCTTATGGATAAAAACTAAAAGAAAATATGCCTTTTACAGGCAAACAATAAGTTGTCGGTATAAAACTGACATTTACTTAAATGGCCAAAGACTTGACATTTTGAAGGCAGCACTTGAAGTTGTCAGAAAACGACCGTATAGAACAATAATCTGAGTTTATGGGTGGAATCTGTTAACAGAGCCTTCACGTCACTCACTGGTTTTATCATCTGTGTCTGAGCTTCAGATAATAACTCGTATCATCTTGTCAGATAAGAAGCACCTGCTCCTCGTCGATACTGGTGATACTGGTGCAGCCTCCTTAATTACAGAACAGCTCATAATGAAATCTTTAAACCTTTTAAAGATGCGTGTGTCGTCTTTGTGAAAGTAACTGAGGAGTTCGTCTTGATCCTGACGATCTAATATGGAGTCAGTGTTGATTTAATCAGTGAGAAGATCTTTCACTTGTGGAAAATAAAATAAATCAATACTAGTGTTTTCATGCCTTGTACTATTCCTCAGTGGATTTTCTAAATATGAGATCACTGTCAAAATGAATGAATATTCTTTGGCATCACATTTGAGGAACAATTATTTTTGCTGTTTACTTATATCACCAGTTATTGGATTGTGTGTTTCCAGCCTGGATTATATGAGATGTGTGATTGATGTGTTGGGCTCAGATAGATGCATGTAACCCTCGGACCCCTGCTGTGAGTATGTCTCACTTTCAGTGTCCCTCACTGTATTCTCCAGCTTTCCATCGATGCCCCCCCCCCCCCCCCCCCCCTTTGTTTGATAATGAGAGGACCCATTATTTTTTATTCAGCTGCTTAATTTAGATCACAAGTGGTCTTTTCCTTCAGCCTGGAATCAAAAGCCTGAGAGATGAGGGAGAGATGCTGAGCTGACTCCCTCTGAGTTTCCCCCCCATGGTGACTGATTAACCTTTCAGGTTCTTCAAGTCCCATCATCACTGTGTGCGCACACGTGTGTTGAGGACATTACCCAGAACATATTTATTCTCTATCTGTAAAACTCATTATCTACGGAAGCAAAGCAGATTCTTTATTTTCCGTCTATAGTTTTAAAAACTCACTGATCTACCTACTTCATCCTCCAACGAATGAATCTTCTGTTCGTACTCGGAGATTCAACGTTACCGAATATCCAACATGTCTTCTCACATAGTTTTCAATGTGCAAGAAAAATAAGGTTGTGCAGGATTTGTGGTTTTAACACGTTTAGACTTGATGCTAGTTGTACACTCGTCGCTCCAGAGGACGGATGGGTGATGGTTAGTTGGTTACTTGTCCAACTGAAAACAAACATCATTCACAAGCCTTTAATCATGGACAGCACTTTTTATTTTCTTTCCCTCAGTTAACTTAATGAGCTTTCAGACTCAACCGGCGCAGCTGGATTCCCTCTCTCCCCAGGGAACCCCTTCGCCCAGATTGTGCATCGACGCCAACAAGCTCGACCACCCAGAGCTTTTAGTTTGGGTAATTAAAGTTTGAGTTTAGGGTTCGACAACCTCATGTAATCAAAGAAACAATTCAAGTCTTTACATTTTACGAGTTGACTTGTATACGTTTGAAGGATTTTCTTTCATTGTGCGATCGAAACGTCTTATTCAGATGTTCAGGGTTTTAAACTTGGACTCTTTAGCTCTTTGCAACATCCTTTACATTAAAAATTAAAATCAGACTCTATGAGGTAAAGATGTGATCAGTGGACAACAGTGCACCTGTTCTCCCTCCCTGCCTTCCAATCCATCAAGTCCTCCCTCCAGACATCTTTGTCTCTGCTGTACTCTGTCTCTTCACACCCTCTGCGTTTCCTCCAGCCACTCTGTTGATTTTTATCCCATGTCCCTCACAGAGAGAAAGAGAGGGAGGGAGGGAGGGAGGGAGGGAGCATTAAGAAAAGTGGGAACAATCTTGTTTCTTTTGTGAGAGAGAGAGAGAGCGAGAGAGACCGATGTGTACCCGGCAGAGAGCGTCTCAGATCTGGAGGTTTAAAAAGAATCGCCGGTGCAGCGGAGGTGTCTCACTGGAAGATCGGGGTCCTCTCATCGGAGAGAGTGAAATTGGTGATTTGGTGTAAACAACAACAGTTGGTTTTATTTGCTGTTTCGTAAAAACTAAAGCCCCTTTTCCAACCCAGTCACATTCCCTCTGGGTCAAATGACTCTGCAGGTTTCCATCAGCTCCGATCTGCAGTGATGGAAACACGACACCGGGGCGAACGCACTAATTAGGAAAGACAGCGAGGTGACAGATCTCCTCACATGACTAATCAGCACAGAGGTATGATGGAAATGTGTTGTGCACCTCTAGTACCATGACTCACTTTAACACAAGAAAATTATTTTTTTCAACGTGTGTTTTTCCATATTTTTGTTAATTGGTTATTTTATTTTTGTCATTTAAACGTTTGACGCCTTGAAACGATGCATTGAACAATCACCGCACACTATAGTTGTTCAGTCTATACAACAACTTTCAAAGACACAGGTCAACAGGAGGCCAGTATCGTCCTCGACCTCCTCATGCTCCTCCCTCCCTTGTTCCACGTCCTTTATTTACCGGGCCTCCTGGTGTGTTAATGCCTTCAGGCTTTAAAATGGTTACTTTACTTTGTTTTATCTTTTTATATCAGGGGAAGAAAAGACGTTAAATACAAAACATGAGTTAAGAATACAGAACCAACCTCATGCATAATGGACCTTCCTGTTCCCGTCTAAGACGACTTGAGGTATCTGGAGGGCTTTAACCCAAATACACCTCAGGCTTCAATTATGCTGATCAGCTACCGATGCCGCTGAACAATTTTCATTTGATGAGTTTAGTGAATGCTCAGTTGGGCATTCACTTTATTCAAGTCATCGTCTTAAGCACTTTAAATCATGAGTTTTATTCCAATTCAACATAAAAGCTGTATTTCTTCTTTCTCCTCGCGCGAGTTAACGATATGAGAAGTTGATTTCACAAGACTGATAATGAGATTTTACAGCGTCGGGTTCTCCTGCAATAAGGAATAACAATCCAGACCTGGCTGACTTTACGGCTTGTTGTTATTGTCTGTTCCAGCCCGCAATCCAAATATACCCCAACACACCGGAGTGTACAACAAACGCACTTAGACACACAGCCAAACACACAGCGACACACAATCTCATATGTGCACAGCAGGTTCTTTACAAGAGAGAGTGGGAAAGCTCTATTACTCTTCCTCCTCTCACAATTTCTCAAGGGGTCTTAAAAAGTAATGTGTTTTCAAATGCAGGGCTCTAGCTTGTCGCAGGGCCTGGCTGCCCGTGATATATGATCTGAGAAATAAGCGAGACGGCAGCCTCGGCCATATGGAGCAGCGACGGAACACACTCTGGTCTCCGGCTTTTGCAAGGAGTGTGTTATTGGAAGTTGTTGTACACAGGTTACAGAGGAGAGAATCAGAGAGAGGAAAACACATCAGGTTAAATAAATACTGTACGCAGACAGAGGAGGGGGGGGGGGTGCAGAAGGGACGGAAATGTTTGCAGAGTGTGTTTGTGGACTTTATATCACAACCTCCTCTGACCTACTTTGATTCAATATTATTCTTCTCCATTCTTCCTCTTCTCTTGTATAATCAAGATTTGATGACCTTGTTGCCCATCATAGTGGTTCACCCCCCCCCCCCCCCCTCCCGCTGCTGTGGGACGTCTTTTATGAGCAGAGTCGATGGTGCAACGATGCAAAGGTCAGAGAAAAGAGACGCTTATTATCAGGAACCGATCTTTTACAAAGTCAGAAAGGTTATAATATTCAGTCAAAGAGAGGTTAACCTCTTAAAATGTGTTTATTTCCCCAAGCCCCTTCTCAGATATCACATCCCTGAAAGTAACAGCACATGTCCCTGCGGCCACAGGGTCACATGAGATCAGATTAATCTCGGACTCCGTATAAAGGCAACACAGATTTCTGCAGAGGTCAGGATAGGTGTTACTAGGTCGGAGCAATGTTTGCGGCTGAATATCCCCTTTGGAACCGCACAGTTGTGGCACAAATCCTCTATTAACCCAAAGCACTTCATCTGTGCCACAGTTTATTAGAATAAAGTGAAGCAGAGCGGTTTTAGTAGAGTTGTGTTCAGGCGTAATCTCCAAATGGTCGTCTCGCCACAAATTGTTCCATTTAAAATTTCTCCGCATAAAACTAGTTTATTTTGAAGTGAATGTTTGTTATTGACATCAGTTAGCGGTGGAGTTTCATTGAAATGTTCCAATGTTCTGCCACATTCATATTTTTTTAAATGGGTTGAACAAAATAATAGGTCTGCATTGTTATAGAGGTTTTATAGCACGTTGCATTGGAGGGGAAACAGACGGCGTCAATCCAAGCCATCTTGAATTCTCCAGGTCCAGCATCCGGCTCTCATCATACGTCCGCGACGGTCGCTGCTCGAAACACGCCAGAGAGCCGCACTTCAGCCGTCACCACATTCAAACGCCACATGTGCCACAATCACACTCTGTGGAAACCAATATACACTCCATCACTCTTTAGGCTCGTCACTCCACTTGTGGACAGATTTCTCTAAAGTGAAAAACGGATGTATGGATCTGTGGCGATGCGCCTCTTTACATGTCACAGCATTTAAATAGTAGTGTTTAGATCCCCCCCCCCCCCCCCCCCCCCCCCTGTTTACATGACATGTGTTGGTCTGTGTGTGCACTTTGTGTGATTCACCGCTAGCACCATCGACTCGCCGTCCCTCGTGTTGGCGTTTACCGCCGGCCACTTGTTTTGCGTCCCGGCGATGAGCCGCGGAGGCTGTCGGAGAATGAGATGCTAATTCATAGATGCTAAAAGGAGTAAATGGGTTTTGGCGTTTATGGTGGTGAAGTGTAACTATAGAGAGAGCAGAGAAAACCAATTAGAAATCCAATTACACCTATAATCACTGAGAGTCATGCTGCTTAATCTTGTCCTTGTATAGTGAGCTCATGGTGGAGAAAATAAAAAGGGCCGGGTTATGTCATTTACGCCATCGGTACGCCAGTGGATTTATCATGAGGGCTGTTTTTCTTCTTCTGGATTCAGCAACAATTCCTTTCACATGCTGCAGAAACAAAACGCACACAACGAAAGCACAGGACGGACACACAACAGCTTAACAACTGACATACCTCTGTGCACCTTTGAATTTCTTTAGTGGTTTGTGCACACCCTCATCAGAAGTAACGTAATCACATCGCAGCACGTGTAAAAATGTCCATGCACACACATGCACTCATTAATGAGGACACACATGTGAACCCATGAATCCTAAAATAGCACATCTGGAGGAACTCTTGCAGTGTTTGCATTCCTCTCTGTGCATGTGTGTGTGTTGGTACTCAACACTGTAAGGAAAGCTCTAATTAGTGCTCCCCCGTTTGTGCTCTGCAAGTGAGAAAACTTTTCTCTCTCCCCGCTTCTCTCTGAGGCACAATGCGAAGTGCTTTCTGTCCTGCACGGAGCTGAACATTAGGCTTTGAAGTGGAGTTTCAGAGTCTAACAATCCGAAATCCCTGCAGCAGCAGCAGCAGCAGCATGTGTCCTGAACGACCCGGACACACAAGCACATTTGTTCCTCGTTGAGTTTCATGAAATGGACGAAGAGAAAAAGTAAATACAGCTTCAAACACTGTTTTTGAAAGCTTTTTTTTGTTATTAACTTTGTCCATTAAGTCGTCAGCAGCACGTACGTCTCAGTCTTTGTTTTTCATGCATATCTGTCTGAATGGAAACATACACTTTGAATTACCCTGATCTGAGAGGCGTCGCAGTGTATACACGCTCTGTGGCTACGTCTTGATGAGGGGAAATCCTCGTGTGGAGAGTCAGATAATGTACACGTCTCGTCTGACAGTTTGCTTTGTCTGTCCAACTAATCTGTCCCTGCACCGCCCGCCCGGTGTCTCGCTAAAAGCCACATTGCTGGAATAATGAAATTAATGTTTTATGGGCCATTACTGAGCTATGATTAGATGACTGGGAAAGAAGAGAGGAGAAGAAAAGAGGAACAAGAAGTTGAGCAAGATGGAGCGCTGTTCTTTTTATTGTTTGTCCTCAGCAAACTCATCTCAATCCATTATGAGAGAAGCAGCTGGGAGGAGATCTGTGGCGAGGGTTTTTAAAACTATTGAGGTCATGAGTCCGGCTTGCAGCTTTTCTCTACTAGACTTGTTTTTGTCTGGTTGTGTTGAAAGCCAGATTTCAAAGCACAGAGCTCTCCAAGAAAATGTGTGCGCACTTGAAAAGGAACCATCACCTGTGACTTTTTAAAATCGTAACCGAACGTGAATCTTCACGGCTGCACTAATTGCCGTCTTGGCCACTGGGGGGCAGTGAAACAGGTTTCATTTCCTGCAAACTGCTGTGTTTATATCTCACCGAGCAACGATGAACAGACAGAAGACGGAGTGTGTGACTGGCAGAAAGAGAGAGAGAGAGAGAGAGAGTGTGAAAGTATCTGGCTTGTTGCTTGATTGACGGGCTGATTGACTGAATGGCTGACAGGTTAAGAGTTGTGTTGTGTTGCATTCAGTGCTATGTGTGTATTCAGACTCTGATGTCGGACTTTCTCGGTGGCTCCATGCGAACGCCGGGGTGTCACCAGATCTGCCCCAGATACTGGCAAATGAGCTGCGAGGGATTTTAAAGAGGCAAAGAGTGTGGGAGGGACAGAAGTGATGAAATGGAGTAAATAAGTCCTTTCTCTTTTTCTGCACGCACACATGCAGACCGACAGACGCTCACACTCCCCGACCCACACGCCATTACTCTCAAGAGCGGTAAAGCTGCAATAGTTAGAAGAAATCATTTCTCCAGCAGTTCACGAGTTTATGAATTTTTCATAGCTCAGTTTGAAAACCCCATTTTGACGAGTTCGGGAGGATCTTAGTTTTTTTTTTTTACTATTTTATTCTTTTCTCCAAACATTTGAAATAGTGCTGCAATAACTACGATCTGCTCGATATCAGTGCTCCGCTCCTCCATGGTCATCTTCTGCTGTCAGTATGTGAACTCTCAGAAACTAGTGTTCAGAGGAGAATGAACAGAACGTTGATGTTCACACTTGGACAGTGGCAGTCGACGATCAGATCACATATACTACTGTGTACATAGTACACTAGTAGAACTCTGTGAATACTCACCGCAGGTTTGCCCACTGGACACACACGTATGTAAGACATGAATCAAGGAGACAGAAGAACAAAGCAGCCTGTGGGACGTTATATTTTCCCACGTGCGCTCTGCTCTGCACCTGTAAAACATTCCCATCACATCATGTGTGTTCCATTTGGGTTTTATTATTGCAGCCTTGTGCACGAGTATCATGGAGTTTAATTGCATCTCATCCGGCAGAGGTGGGTGTCGCTGGATGCATATGGAATAATAATTAGCACGGTGAGACCCGTGGAGGGAAATGTTATTAAGTTTAGCTAATGAAATAGTAACAACATCAGACCGAGCCGTGACTTTTATGCAACTGACCTGTTCCCTCTTTCTCATTTGCACAGTGGAGAAGGTAATTCCAGCTCTGCAGGAGCCGGCATACATAATGAATGGCTGCCTGACGTGATGTATGCCACTGTAGCCGGCTGCTTAGCATGCAGCTGCTTCCTCCTCGGTCTTGTGCGGGGTCATAATGAAGCGATATTTTTGACAGATTTTTGCGTGTGTTGGAGCAATGACGCGTCTGAACTCCTCACACACCTCAGCACAACTTCTCCTCCCTGTTTGGTAATTCCGCAGAGGTCGGGAAGTGTAGCCTCAGCTCCCCCTCCTGCCCCCCCCCCCCCCCCAGAAGAATCACACATCCGTTTAATAATTTATACTGAGGTGTTTCTTTCATTTTACTATTCCGGCCCAAATGGCTTTTTAAGAGCCATCTTTGTTGAGCCCGAACGTTAAAAAGAACCTGTTCAATTATTGATTTGCTCTGCCTGATGTTTTTGTCCTCTTTTCTCCCTCCTGCCCGTCCTTCCACTCCACCGGGCCTCGGCTGGATGCTGTCTTTCCCTCCACACGCTGTATTTCTCCTGGCTGCCCAACAGGTAAGTTTGTTTGATCACATTATATTTATAGACCCGTGATGGGCTCGCCTCGCTCTGTATTATTTAGTGCTGTGGACCAGCCTGTCGTCATCAGACAGAGGGATGGGTCGCGGACCTCTCGTACATCCCGCTGAACGCGAGCTGTGGTCACCGATGTGGAGCAGAAAATCTTTCTGTCTCACACTGTTTATTTTCACAGCTTTGCTAAAGTGGCTTTAGGGACGGCGAGCTGTCGCAGCCTTATTTGGCTGACGAGCGTCTCGTCTGGAGGGAGAGACTCATCCCCTGTATTTGAGCACGGTCATAGTTACAGACTTAAACACCTAATCCTTTACTCGGAGCTGTAACGTGAGCAAAATGGGAAGCTTTTCCACACAAATCAGAGGCGTAGAGTTGTTTCGCAAAGAAAATCATTTGGGAGAAATGGATTGTGGATAACGCGGCAGTGCTTCAAAGCGTTGCCTTAAATGACGAGGGTGATGTCAACGTGATCTTAAGGAGAAGGAAAAGCATGTGGAGGAATCAAAGTGTGATGCAAATCATATGGTATCGGGCTGACGTGAGGCCTTCAGGGGCGTAAAGCGTAATCACATCACAACTAGTAGGAAACAGATGAATGCAGAGAAGCAGGCGAGGGATGAAGTTTGAATTGGTTCTTTTTCATGTTTTCCGATAGAACGTCAGAAGCTGAGGTGAAATGCACACGATGGATTCCTGAGATGAGTCAGGTTTTATCTTTAATGCACATGTTCACATTTCCTTTTTCTTTTTATTAATAAAGCAACAAAGCTCTTGTGGCAACGTGACGGTAGAATGTAAGTACTGTAACAACAAAGGGGATTATTACAGCGATGATGCACACAGGAAGAGGCAGAGGATAGAGACGAGTCTTGACGACGTATTATGGGATCTCTTGTTCCACTGAACTCTCCCTGTGTTTCCACCAGAGGGTTTAAATGTAGTTCCTGCCTCCCTGGAACTCTTCCTGCCTCGGGGGGGTGGTGGTGGTGGTGTGTGATGACGGAGAACATTGGGCTGGAGTTTGCAGAACTGGGAGTCAATGAATGGTCAAACACAAGCCTCAAGACTGAACTTGTGCAGAGCTTTCAGAACCCGGAATGAGCAAGTGCTGCTTCCCAGTCAGGGCAACTCAAGGCCAGAGGTACAGCACAGTGCAGCGTGATGCTACACACAGAATAATGATCTCTCTCAACTTTGTTTCGGTTTGCTTCCCTCATATAAGTCAGGCAGATAAATCACTTGTAATTAGCCGTCTAACCTTTCTCTTTTATTCTACGGTATTCTACTCATGCAACATTTACAACAATAAAAGCAGCGTGCAGCTCTTTCTGTGGCGGTGGCGGTGGGCGGTTTGATGACCTGCTCGCTCGCATCCGTGCCAGGACCCGTCTCCCGAATGAGTTTCATTCTCAGCGCTGATTGGCTTTCGTGACATCGGGTCATGCAAATATGCAAACTTGTGTCTATCTGCGTGTTTGTGTTGATTTAGTTGTGAAACATTTTCCTCCTGTTTGGTGCAAACACACAATTCACCGTGAACATCTACTTTCCAACAGTTCCTCAAACATGACACTCGCTCAGAAATAACAGACACAATGACGCTGTGTTGTTCTGTTGCATCATCAAATTGCTCGTCGTATTTCTTGTTGTGATCCCGCTGATAAGCGAGGAAACAAAAACATGAGATGAGATGATGTTTTTCATTTATTAGAACAGATGAAACACTCAGAACTGGAGAGGGTCGGTGCATTTGTCATAGTTGAAGGATGTTGTCTCACGTTGATTGTTGTGGGGAAATCAAACAGTGTCAAGGAGCACAGAAGACGTCAGGTTTATGTTTTATTGAAGGAACGATATGACACAATAGAAATGTAGGGGAAGTCAACACTCAGCTTTAATTTGGAAAGACGTGAGCTGCGTCTTGACTTTTTGCAGAGTCGGGATAAGCAGCAGAACGAGTGTAGTATCAAACGGCTTTGAAAGCAAAGGAACTACCTGCTAAGTAAATGCATGTGACTCTAAAAGCTACTCAGCGTTTTGTATTCGTCAGTTGCAACGGATGAGAAAAAACAACAAAAGCAGAATATACCAGGACGTGAGGTGTCATACGTGCGGAGACAACGAGTAGCTGCAGATATCGTACCTGTAACAAGCGAGTCAAATAGAAAAAGGTAGAGCAAGAGGTTTTATTCATGAGGACAGGCTCTGTGTATAAATATATACGTAAAGTCCTGGATGCTCAACCCAGACGCCCACTCCTCACCTGAGATTGTTCCTGCTGTTGCGAACATGTCTGACCTGCACAAGAAGAAGAGTTCGGACCTAAGTTTTGGGATGTTTTCCAGAGTTCAGGCTCAAGTTTCACTCAAAGTCAATATTTGTTTATTTGACAATGTTTTCCCTGAACTTACAGGAAACACTCAGTCGTATGTGGAGGCAGCAACAAGCCCTCTGTTCTGTTAGTGAAATTCAAGAGCAGAGCCGGTGTCAGGTAAACACGGAGATGAGCGAGCGGAATAGCAGCCGCTCTATCCCAGGAAGGAATCGCTGAGCTTCCACGAGCTGGAGGTGACTTCCTGCTCAGCTCAACATCTCCACTCTTTCAAATGACTGAAGTATGAGCATGACACCGACACATGCCAGGCTTCATGTGCTCACACGGGAAAAAATAGAAACGCTGAATAAAGAGTCTGACAATGTTTCCCTGATAAGAACGTGTTTAGCTCTTACACCTAATCCAAACTCACTTGCACAGTCACAATGTCAGATTATACTCTCAGAGAAGGAACTCGGTTCCATCCAATGAATTTCTTTGACATATATTCACATTTTCAAATCCCTGAAGGGCTCTTGAAAGTCAAGCATGAACTCGCCTCTACAAGCATCCAACTTAAATTGACTCCAGAACAGCTGCAACTTTGTGCGACTATATTTCACTCCAGAGTATCTGGCCTTTGTGTGCAATGTGTGTGTGTGTGTGTGTGTGTGTGTGTGTGTGTGTGTGTGTGTGCACCTGCGGCAAGCTGCAGAGTTTTTGTCCTGTGATCATGTGTCGTGTGTAGCGAGAGCCAACTGCCCACAGAGCTGCAGCTTTACAAGTCCTCTGCGGTGGGAGGACAGAAAAAGCAGCCTAATGGCATTTTCCATTCGCTCGCAGCAGGAGACGTCTTTATGGTTGTGTGTTGACTTCTCCTCCTCGTTGTCCTCCTGAGGAGTCAAGAAGAGAGACGAGTGAAGGGAGAGTGTGAAGGGAGGACTGAGGAAGGAGAGAGAGAGAGTTCGGGGGGGGGGGAGTGGTGGAAAATGTCTCAGTGAAATATAGTGAATTAGATAAAGAATGAAAATAATATATTATTAAGACTCAGCACTGGGTCGAAATAAGGAAAAATCAATCACGAATGATAAAAAGATTTTCTCCACCTGAAAGTTTTCTTAATTCATTTGTCAGCGGGGACAAATCTGTGTTCAGGACGTGAATAAAACAAGAAATGCAACGTTTTCTCTGAAAGTCGAAGCTGAAACTTCTCAACAAATTGATGTAAATCTGTGATGAGAGAAAACAAACAGACCGGAAGATACGATTACAGGATTCTGACTTCTGCAATCAACAATATGTCAAATACTTTGTTCAGCTGTCATGTTGAATTGCAGAGTCACGTTTGCTGCTAACGACACGACTTTAACGAGGCTTTTTCAACGATTGAACGACTCTCGAATGACACATTGACCAGTGAAATGACTAGAAAAGAAAAGAAATCAATGTGAAGAATAAACACGGAGAAGAACAGGCTGTAAACAAGGAATCGTTTTAAGATTTTATTTGACAAAGTACCACTGAGAACACTTTGTCCAGTTTATTCACTGCGATATTCATGTATTTAGTATATTACAATAATAAAATAACGTAATTCTGCTTCTATTCAGTGTTGACACTCTACTTTAATGTATCGGCAGGTTCCTGTTGAACTCGTGTGAAATGATAAAATGCACTGGACAGTGAAATCCTCTCCTGCGCGGACATTTTCTTCCGTGTGTGAAGTTTGCAAACGAAACTCTTCAAAGTAAATGATGTGTCAGTTTGTGTCACTCCTTCAGGTCATCAAAAAAAAAAATGAAACCACTCGAGCTGACACTCAGTAAATCCCATCAATATTAACCTTTAAAACGCTCTGCCCCTCTTCAGGTGTGACCAATTACACATCACGTGAAAGCTTTTAAATCTCCAGGTTCCATCTGTGCCGAAGCATCTGAGCATCTTCGTATTATTCCACCGGCGGTCGACACAGACAAGTTTCCTTTTACTCTCGTTTCAAGCCAAAACAAGAGAGGACGCCTTGATGACCTGTTTGTAACTTCAGTTTATCACCGAGGACGTTTAGGCTGTGAACTGTAAAGCGTTGCCTCTCAGAGGATCATTAGGACATTGTCTCCGGGCGGAAAGAGGGAGAGTTGTGCCGTAGAAAAGCAAAACACAGATTTTGAAAATGTCGGACAGGCTGACGTAGAGGTTCAGGAAAAAAAAAACAAGAAGAGAAAGGAAAGGGTGAATCAAGGAAGTAGTGGAGGCGTCTTATTTTGGTGGCCATTATCAAATCCTCTTTTATTTCAGCTGCGTTCTGTGTTGAAACAGCAGAAAGTGTCTCAATGGAAGTGCAGGTGGGCATCACAGGCAGGAAATCTACCTGGAAGCTCTCTCTCTCTCTCTCTCTCTCCCTGTCTCACCCTCTCTCTCTCTCTCTCTCTCTCTCTCCGTGGGGAGGGGATCAGGGCCAAACAGAGCAGTCGGAGCAGAGATAGATGGAAGTGCCGTGCGCCTCACATTGCCACCCATCCCTGACAACAAGATTAATCTTCACTCCTCAACCCTGATGAAAGTCCCCAGCCCCGCACCACCTCTCCCTCCACTTTTCATCTCCCGCCCCCGCCCCCCCCCCTCCCCCCCACCCACCCACCCACCCCCCCACCCACCCCCCCACCCACTCCCTTTCTGCGGAGGATACTTTCAAAAATTAAAATTAAAAGAGATTGTGAATATTTCCCTCTCCTTTACTTCACTCTGCTGTAGGGACAGCTGAGCTTTTCAAAGGGGCCAGAGCACCGATTTTACACATGAAGATCAGTTTACTCCTCGTGAGAGACACGACGCAGCCGGCGAGCAGATGAAAAACGTCTTCTCGACAGGGCTTCACAGAAAGAGGGAAAATAACCCTGGGGATATGAGGGTTTTCTCATTTTGGACTTAGCATGGATGTGATTCTTCCGTTTATAACTGAGAGCCTGTTTTATTAAAGTTTGAAATAAGTGGATACTAAAAAGGCAATTATTTAAACTTGGGATATTTTGGGATTCTTTTTGAAGCTTGACTCTGTATTAGAGACCGAACATCTCTCATTCCAGGGGCGAGTTGTTTTTTTTTTTTTAATATGACTCCTGTGAGGTTTACAGAAACACTGTGACGCAGATAAATACAGGATCTTATAATAATCTGAGAGCTTAAACATTTCATTGTAAATCATCATCAACAAAACCAGCACACAAGCCAAGATCCCCTCTTCCTCCTCCTCCTCCTCCTCCTCCTCGTCCTCCTCCTCCTCCTGTCTCAAACAGGTCTGAGTCTTTTATTAATATTTTCATTGAAGTTTTTCTTAACGGATCGTCAGACATTATCTCAAACGCTATTTTAAAAACTTTTTAAAACTCCTTTTGCCTTTCAGCTAATCTGGATGTATTTGCACACGTCACTGAGTTAAAGTCAAACGTTTTAAGAAGACAACTCCTCCTCCTCAAATCGAATCACCGGTCGTGGTTTTAAACATCAACCCAGAGACTCCTTGCGTCCGTCCAGAGGAGGGAGCGGTTCGTGCGAGGACAGCACTTGTCAGACTCCTCAAACGACGCCCGCTCTAAGTAAATTTATTTTGTTACTTGCCCGACCACAGAGAGGAAAGTGAAAAATGTGGTCTGTCTTTGAGAGACTGCCTGACAAGCTTCCGCCGCCACTGTTGCTGTAGACGGTGAAATCCCAGCCTCAACCTGTCAAACCTTAAACTTTCAAATCTTAGTTTTAACCTCATATATTCTGACAGTGATGGTAAATTACACGTCTCTCTCCCCTCGTGTCACTTTCTCGTCACTTCTCCTGCCTCCATCTCTGCCTTTAGCACATCTGGCTCTGAATTATGCAGCAGCTCTGCAGCTCTTTGGGAATGTAAAAAAAAAAAAAAGAAAAGCCGCACTGCGTTTGGTGGTGAGCTGGTGTGTGCAAACATGTTTCACACATGTTTTCTGCAGGTGTGTGTTTATATGCATATGTATGTCGGTGTGTATCCATAGGACGGGGTCTGCACTCGGGGGATGTACCGTCGACTGAGGCCCTGAAAGCTTTGTATTCCAGAGGCACACACACACACACACACACACACACACACACACACACACACACACACACATTTCTCTTTGGGACTGCCGACATCAAGAGAGTGCCAGAGGAAACAGAAAACACAAAATGCACTCACATCTTATCCGAGCACTGGAGAGCAGCTATGACGGAGGATAAAGGAAGGAATAAGATTTATGGTTGAAAACTGTTTTACCCTTTAGCTTAAATCTCTAATCTGCTACTACACACACACACACACACACACACACACGTTCAAACACTGGCCTCCCCTCCTGTATTCGAACCCCTCAGGGACAGATCATGTCCAAACCAAATTTCTGAATCTCGGGGTTGACGTCACAGTGAGGGGGAGCACGAGGTACTGTTAAAATGCTGCAAACTGACGTGATGCAACAGATGTTACAGATGTTACTCAATGGGAAGTGAGAGCCACGAGATTTAAAGCGTCGCCGAATGAGAAAAGGTTTCAACATAAGTGATATTTGTATTTAACGTGAGGTTTAAGGTGAAGTTTGACTTCACATGGTGGTCGCAACAACTTTGAACATCCCGAAGTAATAAGCAGGTGATTAATATCGTCCTCCAGTTGTTTGAAGACGTCTCCACAAAGTCGTCCGCTGTGTCGTCGGTGGAGGAGGGGAAACGATCTGATTGTGTTGACGAACGGTTCATTGAAATACCTGATGGAGACGTGATGACTCATGACTCGATGGGTCTCTGCGCTGCAACGAGCTCTGTGAGATCAGCCGTGATTCCATGTGATGTCTCGGCTGCTACATGTGAGAAATTCATCAAACTGTCGGAACCTTTGTGTTTCATCAGGTCTCATTGCGTCAGTGAAGGTTTGGTATCAACCTGCAGGAAACACTGAGCTTGACTTCAGGAAGCTCCAGCTCCTTGTGTAACTTTCTATTCTATGTGTGACCTCATCTGATCATTCATTCCAGAAGAAACTGGTTCTCTCTTCCTTTCCTCTCCTGCCTCAGAGATCGATTATGTTATGGATGCCTCTCCATGAGGTTGGCGTGGGATTGGGACGCTTGTGTTGACTTCATCATGAGCTATGTTTGTGTTGCGCTGTGTGCAGCACACACGCAGTGTCAATAAAACACTGTGATCATTTGGAAAACACCAAACTGAAACAAAACAGAATCCACACTTTAAATCTGCATCAGTGGCTCTGTACTAACACAACCTTTTGAAAGAGTCAGAGATCAAACCAAAAAACTATATATTTATAGCTTCCTGTCTGCATAATGGCTTTTGACCAGTGTGCGGTAGATTTAACACTCGGATCTCTAACTGTAAAAAAAACCAAAACACATTTGTTGAAGGAAAATAGTGGTTTCACTCAATAATTCTTCAAAATGGGATCAACACCCTTGAAAATGTTGTAACTGGATGAGTTTCCATGTGTCTCAAACCTTCACATCAAACAACTGAACCGTGACTGTGTATTTGCTGGTGTCAGTGTGTGACGGTCTGTGAAACTGTTGATCTTAAAACAAAACAGTCTAATGTGTCTCCTCACAGTTGTGCCAAAAATAAAAAAATATCAAGTAAGCAGAAGTTTCACTCCTGTCTCAGCACCTGCTTCCTGCCTGAACGCACCAATAACAAGTCATTTGAACCAGGTTTAACGATCTCGTTCCCACAGTCGCCAGGTTTGAATCTTTGTAAAAACGTCTTTGGGATGTGAGAGAACGGGAGCTTTGTCTGTGTGTGAGTCACTTGTCTCCATGTTTATTGAGTCTCAGTCTTCTCATTAACGTCCTTAAACAGACGGGTGCTGTAGTTTTTAGCAAACATTACACAAATAGAGTGAATCATACATTTGTTAGCTCCACCAGGGAAGTTATGTTTTTCTGTTTTTCTGTTTGTCTGTTTGCAGAATTATAGAAAAACCCTCTAGATTGATTTCTGTGAAGAACGTTGGAAGGATGTGATGTGAACATTTCGGTGCAGACAAACAGCTCATCCAGGATTGTCCAATCACTTTCTCTGAAATTGAGAGACGAGGCATTTTTCCAGTGGGAATTATTCATGGACCTTGATGGGAAGAAATCTGGTGTATTCAGGGGACTGATATTTGTGGTTGTTTGCAATTTAGCGCAGCTTTATTGAATTTGAAGAGACTGTTGGGCCTCGGTGATGGTTTGTGCTCTACTGAGTATTTTCAACTGTGTATTTATACAGTTTTCAGCGTGTGCGTGTATTCGCGGTTATAAAGGGGCCTGTCACTCTGTGGGACAGTCTGGCTCACTGATGTGTTTTTAATAGTTTGCTCAGAACAACCTCCGGCCCACGGGAGTAAGATTTCAGGATTGTGATACACAGAACTTGTTAGTAAGATCAACTCACAGACTCCAAATCCAAGGGAAAGGTCATGCAGAGACCTTTTCATTGGATTTGTTGAAAACTGGGGAACAAGAACATTTTCTGCTCTTCTGCTCAGCTGACAAAAAAATAAAATAAAACATCAACCGAGCAAATTCTGAAGCATCAACGTGTTCATGAAAAACGTCACAGCTCCAACATTGATCATGATGGTAATGAGCTCAGTGTTTAAAGGTATTGACTGTTGTTGCTATGACAGCAGCGCCTGTCTTTAATTCGCCGCGTCGCTCTTGTTGCTGCTATTAAATCGATGGAAGAAGTGGTTAATTAGAACCTTTCACTCACGAGCAGAATCCGTTTTTTTGAGACAGCCGACAACCGGGGGGGTTGAGATAATTCTGTGCATTTCGCCTGCGAGTTTAAAGCTGCCCTGCAAACGACCTCTGCGGAGTTGACTGTGAATTAAAGTTGACATTTTGGAAAACCTCAGAAGTTTAACCCGCATCGCTTTCATTCACGGGCTCTGCTGGCAGTCGATTCGTGAGAATATGTGCATCTATCTATCGCTCGGTGAAAACCAGTGTCAGGATTTTTTTCTGGAATATTATTAGTTTCATGTCAGGGGGAGACGTGACGTGTTGGGCAGAGTTCGGTCTGATGCACCCTGCGCGGCTGAAGTCAGAAACTCAAAATGAATCTGTGCGGTTTTCTTATCGTTTATTTCTGCGTTGTGTTGACTGCTTTCTTCACAGGATCTTCAGACTGCACAGAACAGACACAGATCCAGTAATATGCTCCTGCTACAGCAAGAGAAAGTGACTGATTAGTCTACGACTTTATTAAAACAGTCCAGGAAGATGCTCTTGTTCTTCACTGGTCGGGGACAGTGGCATTAAATGAACCCTTCCCAGTGTTTTTAATCCTTCCCTTCGCTTCTCTCCAGTTCAGAGGAAGAGGGAGAGCAATCGATCACGGCTGAAGCACATTTCCCATTTGCTCCGAACATCCTCTGCAGCAGTAAAACGTCCTCAGCCACAAGAAATATTAACCCCACACATCCCAGCGTGGGACACACCTGAGTAACTTTGCAGCAGATATGATATTCATCTCACGGACGTGTAAAAGTTTGATGATGACAGTTATTGTTGTGTACATGAAACAGCTTGACATCATGTCTAACCTGTGATATCAGATGCTGCTGCTGTCGGTGTCTCAGATGTGTTTCTGTGCAGCAATCAGTATCAACAACACGTGTTCTGTGGTTCTGTGGTTGCTGAACAAACCCAGTGGGCACTTTGATCTGATGGCATCAGATCTGGCTCCTGATCAACACATGAACATCTTCACCACGAGACGACATGCTAGCGTTAGCTCCGTATCCTCCAACACAGAACGTGTGAACTCTGATTAACTTTACGTCAGCGGAGCTCGATTCTACGACAACTCACCTCCGGTCATATCAGAAACAGCTTTGCCTGTAGAACCTGTGTGAGCCCTGGACTTCATTAATGTCCTGAATTCACAAGTCCGAGCCACACGCGCACACACACACGAAGAAGATATAAATCACAAATTAAATGAACAAAATCGTTGTTTTTTCCCGCAGAATTCAAAGTCCACGTCTTTGTCAATCTGCCACACGTAGAAATAACCATAGAATTGATGTTAAAATGCCTGTAGGAAGTGGAAAATGGTGTTGATGTGTTTGTACCTAAACCTGCTGCAGCACATTTAGCTGAGCAGCGAAGGAGAACTGATGGAGGGAAGTGACTGCATCCAGAATGAGGGAATTTTCATGGAGATAAGGCTGTATTTTCTGGCTCCACACGTAATGACAGTTTGATGCATATGATGGTTATTCCTGCAGGCAGGAGTGAGTGAGCACTGGGACCGTGGTGCACCTCTGTTTAGCATAAAAGCCTGCACTTATGAGCAGTGTCAGTATTTACATATACCTCCCGTATATCAATCAAACTGTGCAGAGCAAAGTCAGAGATTATAAAGAAAGGAGAAAGGAACAACACAGCAATGTTTGGACTAATGAGCACAAAGAAATCAATGCAACAAGAATAAACCAGCTTCTTACATGTAAAAACTTAGCCGGGGTGTGAAAGGTGAATTTTAAGTATCCGTGTGCAGAAAAACTTTACTCTCAGATCCTCCAGCAGCTGATGGAGCAAGTGTAAATCTGATATTCTCTCTTTGGAATCAGAACACCATTACACTCATTGAAGCATCAGCATTAATGTGACATTTAGTTCCCGGGGTAATGCAGCGAGTGTGACTCTACGACAGCGCTCCACAGAGTCCATGCATGCGCACATAGATGAACCGTCTCATCTCATCTCTCAAACTTCACCTTCCCTGTGTGCGTGTCCGTCTCCATCTGAGGGATTGAGTCACAACTTGACACAAGCAGCAGTCGTCCACATTCAGCTTGAATCTGGATCCTCACTGTTTCTCTTCTCTCTGAATCTTCACACATGGCCACTATCAGTAAGCACCCCATATTTTAACAGTAGGGGGCACGAGGAAAACAAAATGGCAAATAAAATATATAAATTAGTTCTTTATGAGCGATACACACCGTATCATTCAAACATGACAGGAAGCAGAAAGACGTGAAAGAGATGAGAAGGTCACGGTGACGTTTAGCAAATGAAGTCAGAAATTATGACTCGCCAAATGTGCAGTGGATATTTCATCCGAGCACAGTGGGAACAAGCGTCTTCTTCGAACTGTCGATTAGAAATGAAGGTGAAGTCATCGAACACATAATCTAAGGAACAAACTACAACAGACAGCAAACGTGACGTCGGTGTTTAAACACAGACAGAATTAAACCGAATCACCGAAATCAGATTATATCGTGAATCCAGCAGCTCTGGGAGGATTCTGGTCGTGAGTCGTGCATCGGCCTGACGTCGGCTGCAGACCTCCATCAGGTGGTGTGATTCATTCACGTCATCGTTGGAAACATGGCTGCCAGCGGGGGCTTCTCATCTCGCTACAGCTGCTTTAATGGTTCGTCGTTTGGTCTTATTTTCTCCTCTTTTCACTTCCTCTCCATCAGTAATTAGATCTCTGGGTGCATCGTCCTTCCCTGGTGGCTGGTTGTACGTTACCGTTCTTTGTTATATCACTAGTTACTGCTGCTGCTGTAAGTCTGTGTCTTTGACCTTATAACAGCAGTTGTGGGCTGATTGTTACAGCGACACTAAACCTGCTAATGCAGAGAAAACGATTGTTCCTTCCTCTGTCTCCATATATGAACTCTTTCATACTCAAAGATGTGGCAGAGCGCACAGATGCAAATGTCAGCAGAGCCCGGCAATTAAAATAAATTGTGCCGCGTAAAAGAGCCACAGCAAAATTAATGATGTCACATGACGGGATGTACAGAGTTATTGGTCGTGTAACCTTTTTTTCAGCTGACAAAGGCTATTGTCCACTTTTCTCATGTTTCCTCGTATAAATCTTCCCTCTGGCTTTCAGGAAACTGCAGCGATTGAGGCTGGAACATATGTGAAAGAGGAGAACAAATATATATATATATGCTTAGTGTACCAGAAAACTGGTGGAAGCAGAACTGTCGAACCGTTAAGAAAACATGCAGTGATTGTCCAGTGAACCTGAAAACAGGGCTGGATGGAATTCGTCCAAAACTAAGCAAAGGGCAGGAAGTGAATTTCGAACACAGCCGCAGGACCTCCCCTGTAGACCACCGGCAGGACCAGAGGGGAAGCTGGCGATTCATTTTCACATTTCCACCTCATACACTGTACCCTGAGCTCTGGCCTGCTTTAGTTTATTCATAGTATTTGTCGCAGGCTGACAAAGTTAATTTCAGAAGCTTTGAAAATGTACAGAACTCATTTGCTACATGTCGCCTCCGACTTTAGCCCTCCGACTGTAAAACTGGGGAAATAAATGAGTATTTAACTCAACATTAAATATCAGACTTGAAAGCACAAGAAGTACAGAAATAAAAACTACGTATTACTACTCTCCGCAGAGTGTAAATGTACTGACAAACCTCAGCGAGAGAAGCTGAGGCTTTCTCTGACAATCTGATGTGCACAGTAAAAACATTTAGTTTTGCAAACAAGCGTTGTGACCGAAGCAGGAGCCTTTCAGAGCGACAGCGATGCAGTGTGGAGCAACAGCGCCGCTTTCTTTAGAGCTGACAGCCGAAGCCAACGGGATGCTTGAATTCATTTGTATAAGAAAGAGGCATGGAAACACTTCATATGTGAATTTATCCACAGCGCCGGGTTGAACGTGAAACTCTAATTCAGCAGCAGAGTGTGTGAGGATAACAGTGGTTTCCACATCACATGATTTTAATGCTGAGTTATCAGAGCGTTTAGAATTACACTCAGTGATTGTCCTTGTCAAGTTATTACAGAAAACACCATTAGGCCATAAGCGTCTCTGACAGTGACATTAAACAGACGTGGTTCGGGCAGTGTCATTTTCCACAGTCGTATTCATTAGTCTCGCTATCGTCAGCTTTAGCATTGTTATCAGCTAATCTAAATGGGCAGGCTAACAGACCATTAGCATTTTCCCCAGCCATTTTCCGATGGATGTGCAAGCAGAGTCGTAGCATTAGCGCTGTGTAAATGGTTTCTAATCTCTGCTAACAAAGCCTTGCTGTATGCAGCTTCATTAACCAGACACTGTCATGTGGCATCAACAGACACTTGCATATGAATGCATGCACTCATCCCGCTGCAGTTTGCTGCAGAGTGATTGCTGATTTCAGTTGCCGCCATAAAATAAACTTTTGCAAATCCAGTAATTGAAGGCAAAGTGCGTCCAGTAATTGTATATGCATCCCATCGACTAGACGCACACACACAGACGCACACTGAGTGCAAGGGCATTTGGATTCTACCAAACTTTTCAGGCAGAAATGTCAACTGTCAGGGAACAAAGACAACTAAACTTTAAGAGCTCAGACTGTATTAATAAACAACTGTTCCAAATGATAGACTCATGGCTAAATTTGTTCCACCCAAGAGGCTAAGACATTTTTAATGAGAATGAACAGCTGTCTCCTCTGTATCCCACTGGGAGCCACAGGACAAGTGTGAAAAATAAAAATAGTTTATTCTTTATCCCCACGTGAAGCAACTGGTAACATAACAGCATGTACTGTACCGTGTAGTTCTCAAAAGACACACTAAGATTATTTAGAATGTAAAATGAGGTATTTTAATGTGTCATTTATTTAAAATAAAATAGTAAAGCTTAACAAAACTAAAGAAAGTAAGATCTGTATGCTCCGCCTGTGTTTGTTACTTAGCTGTGGACAAACCAGCAGAGAAGCAGCTGATGATTTATAGCTGCATTTCTAAGAGGTGAGCGTAAATAAAGAGATTGGCAGGGTTCCTGGAGCTGCAGAGTGTACAGCAGTCACTGTGTCAAAGAGTGTACAGTAATTACAGCCAGAGACAAAGGCAACCGCAGCCCTGGGATAAACTGTACCCTATAGCGGTGTGAAATTCCTTCTCAGGGTAAGCGTTTCCCCAGAGAGGGGGTGGGGGAGGGAAAGGTGCAGGGAGATGAAGGGAGGAGAGAAGCAGCAGCAGAAGATGAAGGAGCTCAGAAACAAGGAGTGATGGAGATGAGAGGTCAGAGCTGCCTATTCACTCCTGGAACTGACGGATGTGTTTCCACGTGTTAAGATTGAGCTGCCCTCCGATTTTTAAACACGATGTGATGAGGGTGTGTGCCTCTGTAGATAGTCGCCACTGTGTGTGTGTGTGTGTGTGTGTCTGTGTGTGTGTGTGTGGACCTGGTTCATGCACAGATTTGTTTCATCCTGAAGTAATAAAAACCTACGAATGCCACAAAGCTCACGTCTGTATCTGAAGAACCGTTCGTCTTCAATGTCATGTTTAACGTGTGTATTGTGCACTGAATATTTAGACACGCCCCGATACAGTTTGAATAAACATGTGACCAGCGTTCTGCGGCGGCGGCGGCGGCGGTGGGTGGGACTCATCGGCGATGTTGAAATAAGACTTCCTGCAGGCGCTGAAGTTCAGGTGTGAACGTCAGCTGGTCAGAGATCTGTCAGCTGGTGAGGTGCACATTCAAACACATGGATCCACATGGAGCCATTTAATCCTTATTGAGGTCGCAGTAGGTGGATGGATGGAGAAATGAGTGGGTGGAGGAGGGATGGACGGAAAATAAACTACACGCTGAGCCTTGATTCTGGCTTGAGGTTCTTTCTACGGACTTTTTGTCGATCACAACAACTTCAACAGTCTCGTTTAGGACAGAAACCATTGTGTTGAGCTTCACTGAACTTTGAATTAACAGGTGAGCTGCTCTTTGCTTCATGCTTCTGTGGATTGAGCCGCTGTACTTTGTACAGTTTTGAGAAACAAAAGCATCATCTGGCACAGGCCAAGAAAACAGACACTATATTTATAAAGATCCACAAACTGCAGGTAGTTCCTATGAAAAGTGTTGCAGGCTCAGACGCTTCCTAAAAAGACTTTCAAGTATTGAGCTGCAGTCCGCTGGGTTGGAAGCAGATGTGTTACATAAAAATATTTTAAGACACGGACACATGACAGCTAAAGCATCCAGCGAGTGAGACTGAGTCTTCGGCTCTGTATTCACACGTCAATATGAGGGAAACATCTCGAAGCGAGAACATTCAAAAGGGAGGTTTTGAAACAGCGTTTCTTTAATCCAGTTCTGAGCTCCTCTTTTCTGCAGCACTGACTTTCTAAGAACTTTCTTTTCTTTCTCTTTTTACAGCCACGTCGCGTATGTGTTTATTCAAAATAAAATAAATCCAAATAGAAATTTGCACTTCATTTCAATAGACTTTGTAATTCTCATCCAATCTCCACAGCAAAAAAAAAAAAAAGGAAAAAAAAAGAAATGCATTTTAATTGCAGTGGCGCTGTCCTTGGTGCTGAAATGTTATGCGGCTCTGTGGTGCTGAATAGAAGCTTCGCTGTTTCATTGCTTTCATCGCATTGAATAAATGTGGGCCTTTATTACGTTTTTCTTTCTTTTTTTTTTTTTCTTCCCCTGAAAGCTTGCAATGGAGCTCAAGTGCACTTTGGGTGTGAATGTGAAAAGAGTATCTGTACAGAAGGTTGCAGTGAAAAGAGCTGACACAATACGGCAGGCCGGGGCTGGATCAACACTAGAACACAGGCTGAGGGAAGGCAGCGCTCTGAAGAAATGTGAATAGACGTGGGTGTGTGTTTGATCGAGAAAAGAGTGTGCGAGCGTGCTTATGTGTGTATGTGGTGGGGGGGGGGCATTTGGGGCCTATAGGCTATTAGTGTAAGACACCGATGCTCATGGGAGCTTGATTATTGGGGAATTCTGTTGTGGAGTCGAGCTGGAAGTCCCAGTGGACACAATTAAATGCACACACAAACATCTACAGTGCACACATACACACACCTCGTCTGCCCACAAAGGTTATCAACACTAACGTCCTTAATGATGGGGATGATACAATGACTAATTGGTTGTACGGGCCACCTTGTTGAGCTTCAGCCGCTTTGCTAACTCAGAATCCTTTTGAAGATTAAAGGGAAGTTGCAGATGTTTTTTTTTTTTTTTTTATCCCAGATAAGTAAATGAGTTATTTTTCACCAGTCAGAAGGTACAAGAGTGGATTTTCAGACTGTACATGATCCTGTTCGTTCTGGCCTCTGGATACGTCACAAATCTATTAACCCCGTCCCAACCTTTCATGACCATTATGTGAATTAAAGGTTGCACGTGTCTAATATGTCAGAAAGAAAAATTACATTTTTGTTGTTGATTCAGAGGGAAAAAAAATCGATTTAGATACTGATGGATGTTCTGAGCGACACTTTAACCTTTGGTATTAGAATTACTGCACTAACTGAAATAGACTTACACACACACAAACAAACACACAAGCACACACACACACACACACACACACACACACTACTTGCTTGTGTCTATGTTTGGTATAAAAGCGTGTGTCACAGCATGAGGTGCCGCTCACCCATGCTGTCAGATCTGCTCAGGCCCTTCCAGCCAAAGTGCAGCGATGTTCCCCTGGGCTTATATTTGGGCAGCAGCATGGTGTGTAATAGACTCACAGCCCAGCGTGTCTCCGCTGCCTCGCCGAGTCTCCCTCGCTTACTCCTCCTTTTAACTCTGATCCACATTTACTCAGTACGTGCGAAGGTTCGTGTCAGTGCTACTCTCACGTCTGCGTTGCCAACTCTGTCCAGAGATCGGATAGGACAGGAAATATGTTTTACTGGCTTTGACAAATTGCAGCGAACAACCTCAGTAGCCGGTAACTTTTCCTATAACCTCAGTTTCCAATGAAAGATTTCTTGATCACGCTGCAGATCTTTAGTTGTTTAATGTCCTGGATGTGTTGAAAGCAAGTTTCATGACTGCCGTGTATCTAGTGAGTCTGCAAACGAGTATTGTGAGTTTGGATGGGCATCGAACCTCAATACTCCGTCTATGAAGCCAAGTATTAAACTGGAGTCATAGAACCGTCCCTTTGTACAAATTACATTTATTCACAGCTTATTTGCTGCAGTCATTTTCTAGGAAACGTATCTGTGACCGGATTATGTTTCCTATTAACATAATGGAGATGTTTTGTGATTTAATAAATGTGGATTTGGCAGAACAATGTGTTCAAATGTATTATATTAAGATATTGAAAAATTCACCAGAAACTCAGGTCCTATCTGCTCTTCTACCTTCATTAAAAAGATAGAGAGCCAGACTTGCTGATGCTATTTGGTCAAAACGAGCCATACTGGGTGTGTTTGGATTGGAGAGGAGCATGTTTTCTATTACGAGCCTTCAGGGATCAATAACAACTTAGAACACAACATGGCCCAGATGTGCTGCTGCATTATAGCACAGAGATAAAACCCGAATCAATGTGCGGCTGTTTGGAGTTTGGCCAGTGACACAACTAATGGCAGAAGTAGTTTGGATAAAGAGACTGCGCTGACCAGGCGGCCCCTTGTTTAACACACGGGCGGCAGAGACTAAAGGGAGAAGCCGCTCTATCAGCAGCATTAATAAACAGCAATGGGCTTTAGAGCAAACTAGAAAGTCCCCCTCTGTCCCCGTGCATTGATTTTTTTTCCATTCTCAACGTAGAAGAGCCAGCTAAGCTTTTTAAAAGCTCAGGTGTAATTGTTGCATTTAGGACAGAGTGATATCGATCAGCATTACTGAAACAAAAGAGCCATTCCCTATCTGCGGAAATGTCAGAAAGCAGGCGCACGTAATGAGGCCATTTGGCTTCGTCATTTCTGTTTCCAAAGGAAGCTCATCTCATTCTCCTTTGCTCTTACATCTATTGAGCAGGTGCCTTTAATATGTGCTTCTATCAATTTGGGTCGGAATGATTAAGATTGATGGCATCAAAAGGAGCGTGTGTGTGTTTGTGTGTATGTGTGTGTGTAAACACCCGAGTGCACGAGCGTCAGAGGCAGAACAAGTGGGACTACAGAGGAATAGATTGCTTCATCACGATTGTGATGTGGTGGCAGCTTGCTTCAGTCGTGTCAATAATTCTAGGTGCTCGGAGTTTCTTCACCCTCAAGGTGATTGTGAGCAGATTGATTGGAGGAGTGATGGGAGGAAATGAGGTCAAGGAAGAGGCACGGAACAAATTGAGGAAGCAAAAATCCAATTAATTGGACAGAAAAGCAGCTGATGGAGGGAATAAGTTTGCAGAAAAGAAGAGAAGAAGGGACATTTTGTTAAACTGTAAAATGACAGATACGTTAAATGATGTATTTTCTGTGATATACGGATAACAATGACGAGGGATTCCTCTCCCAGGACAGACAGAAGTGCAATAGTTGAAGTGAAACTGAGCACAACGACAAAAGGACAATATTTAAAACATGGGAAAGACAGTGTCTTACTTAAATAAAGATGTGTATCAAAATTTAAATGCATAAATATTCAAATGAGAGTTAGCTGAGGGTTTATAAACTCTAACTCCTAGTTGTCCCACATAGAAGGTTCCTCTTTGGAGCCTTGCTCTGATTATAGTCATCACCTTCATGTGATGCACCACGACACAATCGTTGCCTTTAGGTTTTAGAATCAGATGCATGCAAAACCTCATCTCAAATAAAGGAGAAGAAAAACCTCTCAACTTCAAAACACTTATGAATTCAGCTCTGCAAATATTTCATGAGCAGGAAAATGAACCCCAACTTGTTTGTTGGGCCTTGAATTGTACACACAGTACTCCAGGGTGAGAGACTATGAACCCAAACAAGACCTGTTTGTTTAAAAAAAAAACACACTCCACCTTGTGAAATATGAACCTGTCCACAGCCTTCACAGCTGTAGCCGAGTCACGGAGCATCTAAATGTGCCTAAACACGAACCCCTGACCTGTCAGTGCATCTGCAGCTCTCCAGTCATGGTCACTGAGCAGCAATCAGCAGTAATTATACTGAGCGAGAGAGAAATGAAGGTGTGATGGAGGGACAGGAGCAGAACAGTGGGTGAATACAGTAGCATTAGGAAACTGTTTCCTTTAATTGTCAGCCCTCATCGTGAAATTCAGTGTATTGGCAGCTATTTGCGTCTGCTCCTTTCAACCCCTGCCTCCACTGATGTCAGACTCGTTTATGAAGCGACGGTACACCAGTCCAGACGCACTCACGGCCGCCAACGTCTCCCTCCTCACGTGTCAGACGGTGCATGAGGGTGAGTGTTGTACCCCCCGCGGAGGGCCGCACTCAATAATGCAGCGCTGCAGGCCTAACAAGAGCAAGCCCACATTTTGGCCCAAAAAACAAAAGTGCATCGCTTGCACTCGCTTCTTTTTCTTTGCACATTCCTACATGAACACACAGCATCCATAATGCAGGGACTCTAATTACACAGAGACATGACATCTATAAAATATGGACCCTAATTACACAGAGACTTGAGGAACAGGCAGGATCAGGGTCACATTGAACATTACATTCACTTACCTACAGTTGCAGAAAAAAGAGCATCTGCTTCTAGAATTGAACCGGTGCATTATGGGAGCCATTTCACCCCGTCGTCTCGAGTTTTGGAAATCGAGTTCAGGTCAGGAGGAAAAGCCTGAGACCTTCCGTCAGTGTGAAAGTGTGATGTCTCCATTCTGCTGCACTTGGTTCTGATTTCTGTTGAGATGCTTCGAAGAGCGAGAGACATCACCTGAAGTTTGAAAACTTAAAGTAAAACACGAAACAAGCAACAAATGAGAGCTCATATTCTGACGCCAGGGGAGAGAAAGTGTCCCTGAGTGAAAGAAGGTTGAAATTTGTTCTGTGGATTTGAAGAAGCTGAATACCAACCAGCGATGCATGGACACATTCTGACTGTGCAGACTTAAGAAGTGGAATCTGCACAAAATCTTTAAAATACGACGGAAAGTGTCGGAGCTAAATACGGGTGTTGGGTTTAAACTGTAACTCTGTGGTATGATCCAGGTATGAGGGAGACTGTGTGTTGTCGTGAGAAGAAGGTCGGAGGTGGAGAAACTGTTTGAACGCTGTTCCCTGAATGAAACTCTGTGGAAATGGACTTAATGTTTGATCGAGCAATAACAGGATGTTGTTCTGCAGTGATGAAGAGCGAGTGAGTCACCACCAGGGTTAAACATCTCAGTAGCTAAGCGCTAGGTTAAGCTAGCAAGCTTCAAAACACTAAAAAGTTTCAGTCACCTCAAAGATCATTGTTGTTAAAAAGTAGGTAGCTGCAGGAGTTTATATCAACTGCAGAATCTGCCTGTCAATCATCAGACGCACATTTTGGTCTTTAATTCTTCCCGCCCCTGCTCTTATGTGCATGAATTGCCTTCGATGGCTTAAGATGCATTTGATTGAATAATTCATGTAAAATAAAATGCCACGGGCAAATGAAATATTCCGCAGCACTTGATCGTGGCACTGCTGCCGGTTGTTGTTATGGGAACAGCGCTCGCTGGTCACCGAGACAAAAGGAGATGAATCTGCTTCGGATGCAGAGGTCAAAGACTAAATTCCTCACTTTGCTTCCAGGCTGAGGGGGAAAAAAAAGCTGATGCCAGCTTCTCATTGGCCGTCACCAGTGTGAGGAATGCAATTAACGCTCTTGGTCGGCACTGTCTGTTTTCTGACCCCTAATCTCACCTCCTCTCATCTGTATTCTGCAGCTCACATCTGGCCTGGTGTCCTCTGTCGAAAGACGAGCATCAGTGTCTGAAGAGCAGTGAATAAAATATAGTGGGAAGAAAAGAAATGACGTATTATAGAAGAGAAATAAGTGAAGTCATCGTATCTTCTCCAAAGAGTTGTTTGTTATCTTTGAGGAGGATGCAGCACTGTCCCCTCTGTGTCTCGGTTTCTGTTTGAATATACGTGATGTTAAGTGTGTTTATCGTTACAGCAAAGTATTAATGAAAGATAAACATGGAATAAATGCTGCGGACAGAAGTGAAGCGATTAATCTGCACGTCGTAGTGACTTCGAGCATCTCTCCTGAATTCAGTCGGTGGGACGAGAAAGAGCAAAGAAGTAAAGTCCAAAATATAATAATTTGTTACAAGAAGAAAGAGGAGGAATGAAAACTAAGTTATTCTCTGCAACCGAGCTAATTTTTCACCTCTGATCCAAATCACCAAGGATGGAATGTTTTCATCATCATGTGTTTGTTGGTTTGCAGCGTTGCACAAAAACAGCGGACGGCTTCTCATGAAACTTGGTGGACGGTTGTCTCACAGGTCAGGGACGAACTTTTCCACTTTCTTTAATATTGTGAGATATTTGTCAAATATCCCGGAGAGAATAATTCATGGATCTTGATGGGAAAAAAATCCAGCATGCGTTGGGGGCTGATATTTATTGAGTGTGTGCACGGCGCTGCAGATCCAAATAAAGGTCGTGAATCTAAATGTGGGTAGAGACGGACTGACCGACATTCTCCTTTCAAGTCATTTGTAAAATCGGATTATTTTGTTGTTGTGGATGATTCTTAGTTTGAGAGAAATGCACGCATGCATTAAACAGCAAGTGCAGCTACTCCTCGACTCCTCGACTCCTCGACTCCTCGACTCCTCGACTCCTTGACTCCTGCATATAAATACACACCGATACACACACATGCAGTGAAGGTCAGGAGACATGACCCTGGTTATACAGCCAGTAGGAGAGAACTGCAACTGTTCATTAGAGGAGAGCAGAGGAGGAAGCAAACAACAGGAGACCGAGGAGCAGCAGCAGCATAGAGCAGGGGATCAGAGGAGAGTGGGAGGAAGAGGAGGATAGGTAACATGAAGAGAAGAGGAGCGGAAATGAAGCTGGAACAGGAAGAGTCGAGAGGAAATGAGACAAGTGGGCGGAGGGGAGGTGATGAGAGGAAACAAGGTGAGTGGAGAGGATAAAGGACAGAAGAACAGACGAGGAGAGAACAGGAGAGAAAACAGAATACACGATGAATAAATAAAACCAAGAACGAGAAAAAATAATTCAGAGAGAAGAGAATCAGACGACAAGAGCTGAACTCTGTCATGTTTGTCTAAGGAAGCCTGGAAGTGTCAGGAAGGATGGAAGAGCAAAGGTTTGAACTACACTAACATCTGTCATGTAAATAGAAGTAATAGACTTCTCACTGTGTGTGTGTGCGTGCCTGCTGGCGTTTTTATTCATGTGGCTTTAGAGTAATCAATATTTTCCTGTGTCCGAGGAATGTTTGAATGTCCGCACACTCACCTCCGTCTAAAGAGACGTTTCGGACGAGCTGTTAATTCAGCAGAGATATTTAAAAACAAACGAACTGCTTGTCCTTTGCCGGTTGTCCTCAGTTCACTTCCACTTTCCCGACTTTTCGAGCGCGGCGCTGAGAGAGAGACCAGAATACAGAGTCCGGCCGTCTAAACATCAAGTAATCGTGGGAAAACCGAGGGATGCAATTTAAAGCAGATCGATGACCAAATAAATTGGATTGCAAATCTTGTGTGAGTAAAAGTAATGGAGAAGATGAATGTGAAGAAGAGTAGAGGAGAAAAACAAATCATGAAGAGAAGACGGGGGGAGGGGGGGGGGGGGGTCCAAAACACCAGGAGATGGATGGAGGTGCAAAGACGAGGAAGGGACAGTTAAAACAGGAGGATGTGGTGCGGAAAAAAGAAGGAGGGGACACGGGACTGACACGTGTCTGACTTCTTCAGGAGTCTTCAGGCTGCAGGATAACAGACTCTAACAGAGGAAACAAGGAGGGAGGGAGGAAATGGGTGAGTCAGAGTGAAGGTAAATGAGCGGGTGAGGCAGCGGTTAGCAAACAGAGGTGTGGGTGAGGGGCTGATGAAGTGACTGTGAGGACAAAACTTCACGTCAGACTGGAATTACATGTTTTCAGCTCGTAAATAGGGTTCACGTCCACACGAGTCAGGAATCCAAGCGGGAAGTCGATTTCTCCGAGAGCTCAGAAGTGCCGCACACGACTCAGCACTTAATATTCATGTCTAAGTGGCGAAACATGATGGATGTAATTAAATCAAAATTTGAGTGGTGTCAGAAAATTTGAGTGGTGTCAGATGTTCAGTCTAAGGTTCCTGCATCCAGATCTGTGGTAAAACACGTTCCCAACGCTTCTCATCCGTCCAGTGAGGGAAGACGGGAAGAAGGACGGAGACGCTTGTGATTATTTTAATCTGAAATCTGTTGGATGCTGAGGAAACTACTGTTACAGAATATTCTGGGTCTGTTGAACCTTTTCAGATTTTTAAAAACGCAGCTGAACAGTTTCTTCTGGGAACGATTTTAAATAGACGGATTTTTTTCTCCCAGAATTTGTTTAGTTTGAGAATTATTTTTTAGAGATGATATTCAGAACCACCCAGGTTGAACAGGTTCACACCACAATCTTTTATTCTGTCTAAAGATTTCAATGAGAGCTTTGGCGGCTGTGAAAACATTCACACTGATTCAAATCGACTGCAACAGGAAGCAGCCGCAGCAGAATTTCTGCTCGAGGATGAGAGACGTCGTTTTTTTTATCTGCAGCCGCAAAAAACTGTCAAAGTCAGCATCGTGCAATTTGGT